>NC_048231.1:179055-188025 GCF_002007445.2 Ailuropoda melanoleuca
AGGTGGCTACCGCTTCCCGGCGCCCTGACACGGCGGCTCCCTCCCCCTTCTGTTTAGCTTCCGATATCTGTGCGCGGTTTCACGGCTCCCCGCTTCGTACCTCGATACTCAGCGCTGGAGATGTTCATTTGTAGAGATCCAGATGTATCTTCCTGCGTCTCAGGCTGATTCCGTGGATATTCCTGCTGGTCTGGTACCTATCCAGCTCAACTCAGGGGACCGGCTGAAAAAGGGGTCCCCTACTCCTCCGCCATCTTAACCTCCTCTCTCCGCAACTCCAACTTTAATTTCCCCCAAGTGATTTCTTACAGTGTTATGAACAGATCAGTTTTATGGTTTATGTCTGTTAACTTACTCCCCCCCCCCAGCTCTCCCCAAGCAGCTTTTTTACACTAATGTAAATTCTGAACAGCCCATTTGGGAAAGATTTAAACAAACCAGAAGGTTTGCAAACGTTTTATTGATCACAGCGGTTTAAGGAGTCAAAAATGACCCTTCATGAATTATATTTATTAACATTTAGAACTTTGAGTTAAAAATTTTTTTTTCTGTTTTCAATAGAAAAAAAACATTTGTTTGCATAGGAATTCATGAAGGTGACCCAACCTGGAAAAAGAACTATTCACTGTGGCCTTGGGGCTCTTGTGACAAATTAGTTCCTTCAGAGATTGTATTCAACCCTGAGGAGTGGATTAAACTTACAAGAAATATCTATAACTGGACCGAAGAATATGGAAGGTATGACCAGCAGCTGTATTTTTCATCAGAGCATAGCAGTTTTGTGTGCTTAAAAAACCTACTGAATTTTGAGGTGCCCATGCATATTTTTGATTTTTTTATTAGTTATTAACACTATTATTTGCTGCCCATGCGAATCATAATAGAGAATATGTATTTCTTATCTTCATGTTTGAAGAACAGTAGGGAGATGGGAGGGCAAGGGGGGCTGTGGTTGGGTGGGCTCGCCAACAGTTCGGGGCACGGCACCTTCCACCGCCAGCTCTCATGATGCCATATTGTCCGTCATCCTCTATCTCACACCCTCAAAGCGGAAGAGATCCCTTGCCTGCAGTAGAGCTTTATGAGGCACTGTGTCCCGTGATAGTTTGCACAATGCGTGAACGTACCCTATTTGTCGTTCTTCAGGAATGGCAGATAACTTCTCTCCGGGGGGAGACTGGCCCTTGATGAAGTAACTCATTCTTCACAGTTGTTCGCCATTAGCCTGATTGTGTTGTTTGGGGCATGATCAGTCTCCCTACAAGCATCTCTATAGAGCTGACTCCTGTATGGAAATTGAGTCACCGTCTATAGAAATGGGTCTCCCTTGCCTATTTTTAAATTATGAATTATTCAAAGATTAGATAATTTTTGCTTATAATTCAAGAACCAGCAAGATGATATGAAAAATTCTACAAAGGGGCTTTGGATTCATTTATGAGCAAACAGACCACATTGCACCAACCAGAGATGGATAAGCAGGTCTGTATCAAAGTATGCAGTGACCATCATGAGGAAAAGGTAGAAAATCATCTATTCTGGGGCACCCGGCCAGCTCAGTCATTGGAGTATGCGACTCTTAATCCTGGGATCGTGAGTTTGAGCGCCACGTTGGGCATAGAACTCACTTGAAAAAAAAAAAAAGGAAAGAATATAACCTTTTCTGCAAACAGCTGACTAAAGTACAAGTACCTAACACTACCCTTCATGTCCATTCCATCAAAATAGACACATAATAAGTTTAATTAGGAGAAAGAAAAATCCAGCAGATGGTTTAGCCAGTGTCCTGTGAGCAGCATCCTGGCTCCAGCAGTGATGGTAGCAAAGCCAGGAGTCCCTTCTCTGAGGCTTATTGCCTCGCTTCTCGGCTCTTTGGCTCTCGGCTGCATCCGTAGAGCGACGCAGGCCACGCCCCTGCCCCGTTGCCCATCTAGCACTTCTGAAGGAACAGCTGGCTCTTCAGATGCCTCCAGCCTCTTCCCACTAATCCTTCGTCCGTTCCCATGGGGCACCGGGGCTCATTATGCAGATTAAGAACATGTACCAAACTCTCAAATTCCGAGCAATCAGACTTGTCTAGGAGAGTAAGTTTTTTATTTCAGTCCCTATCAGTACTTCAAGATCCAACCTATTTTAGTTGCCTTGGAAGATTATAAAACAAGGATTATGTGTCCGTAGCAATAAATGTAGCTGGCAGAAAAGTGTCACTGTTTTCTTGTAACTGCAGGTTTGACCCATCTTCTTGGGAATCTGTGGCCAACGAAGAGATGTGGCAAGCAAGGTGACTAGCCCACACTTTTATGTTTGCTGTCTGTCTTGGGGTCAGTGGTGATAATAAAATAGTATTGACGAGCAGTCATTTTGTTTGAGGCATCGTGCTCATTGCTGTACATTCATCGTCTAATTTCGCCCTCACAACAACCTATCAAGAGGTTGCTATTATCCCCATTTTACAAAACGACAAACTGGAGGGAGAGAGGTTACTTGTCCAAAGCCAAATGGCTACATGTGATAGAGTCTGGAACTCCCATGTGCCTGACTCAGGAACACTGCTCTGCTCTGATGCTCTCCTGCCTCAACCAAACCAAAGTGAGTGTCACTGATTGAGGAGAAGTTGATAATGCCCCGAACCCATGGGTAATGTGCCAGTTAATTATTTAAGTACTTCCTAGAGGCCAGACACCATGCCAGGTTTGGAAGCTACACGCAGGAGGACAGCACAGTTGCCACCCTCAAGGAGCTCACAGTCTAATGGAGCAGACGGACTCATTAAGAGATTTGAATATTAACGTGCTAGGTGTTTGCTGTTGTTCCTGTCTGGGCCACTGCGCGGTGACATTCTGGATGCTCTTGGTTCCTGTCGCTATTTTAAAATATTTAAAATATCTAACACTGACAGACTTTGGCCTAAATATAATAGGAAAGTCCTCAGTGGCGTTCAGACGGGGATACCAAGTCCATAGGAAGCATTTCCTTCAGCAAAGGAAGGGTGCCCAGTCCGAGCCAGAGACTCTGCTTTGCACCGAGGATTCAGTTATGATATAAAGGATTTACGTAAGTTTAAAGAGGTCTTTAAAAAATGGTCAAGAAATAGAGCTTCAAAATAGCAATTACAAAAATAGCCGTACTGTTGCTCATTGCAGCAGTGTTCTCGAAAAAGTCAGGAAACGGTATATTGCAAGTTACCAGCCTAGTCATGGGGACAAATCCTTACTTTGAAGAACTGATCAAAGATGCGTTGTGTGTTTGCACAATTCTTCGCTGTGTTTGAATGTAGGGAAGCTGGGGAAGAAATCACATAAAAGAAGAAAGCAGGTCATTATTCAGGCAGGTATTGATTTAATGGGTTTGCTGAAGACAATTTGGATGAGTTCATGTGGTCAAAGAGTCTAGCTACCTTTGAAGAACCGGTCACACATGGCATGAGCCGTTGCGATGGGTACCTTCAGGGCTGTGCTGACAAACTCAGCAAGTCCCCCTTCCCCTTCCCAGCTGCTCTCGCATGACTTTTATACATCCGGCGGAGAACCGATGTATAATCGTGACGACGAATGTAAGCTTTTTCCTAAAAGCTTTGGCAAACAGTGTGAATGCAGCGTGTTGGCTGCGGGGAAAGAAGGAGTTGCTGCTGGTTCAGAGTAAACTTCGATGAATGTGAGAGAGGAAAAAGTATACAATAAAGGGTTTTGTATGTTCTTATCAGTGGGAAGTCTAGCAGATGTAGCTTTAAATGTGGAATTTGACAACATGATTTTAATAAAGGTTCCCCCCCTCCCAGGATGAAAACACCGTTCTTCATCTTTAACTTGGCAGAAACCGTGAACATACCTTCAGATGTGAAGGCTCAACTCTACACTCACGCGTATAATGTACGTTACACTTTTATATCTGTAAATATGTTTGGTGGGAAGGTGGTGGTGATTGGAATGAGGAGTGTGTATCGCAGTAGAGTTTTTACTTTGTCGTTTCTCATTTTATTTGGCTTTATAAAGCGGTATAAATGGAAAACTGCTTGTGTGTGTCTATGTCGTGTATGTAATGTCTAAAGTAAACAGTGTGGTTGGCCGATGATAGCCCCTCCCCAAAGATGCCCTTGTCTTCATCTCCACATCCTGTGAATATATGGACGGCCTTACATGACAGAGGGGACTTTGCATGTGTGATTAAGTTAAGGATCTTGTGGTGAGAAGATTATCCTGGATCGTCCAGGTGGACCCAGTGTAATCATATGGCCGTTCTAAGGAGGAGGCAGGAGGGTCCGAGGCAGAGAGGGAGAGGTGATAATGCAAGCAGAGGGCAGAGAGAAAGATTCGAAGGCGCTGGGTGGCTGGCCTGGAAGTTGGGAAGGGCAGACAGCCTCTGGAAGCTGCCAAGGGCAAAGAAATAGATTCTAGAGCCTCCAGAAAGAACACAGCCCTGCTGGTTTTACAAAAACCTTGATTTTATGTATTTTGACCTCCAGAAGTGTAAGATAATACATGTATGTTGTTTTAAGCCACTTTGTGGGTGGTGATTTGTTCCAACAGCAACAGGAATAGGAAACAGTTGGAAACAATTGGAACAGGACACAGCCCCCCACCAAACAAGTTCTGACAGGTGGCCCTCCGTGCAGACGTCCTGACCTCGCTGCCCTTGAAGCGATAGGTTCATAGCTGGTTAGGATTTCGTGAGAAAGATTGCGGGTCTCGGAGAGTGGCTCTGTCCTGGGACTGTGGCTCCAGGAGGCCAAACCGACTATCAGAGGGCCCAGCCACGTGAAGGCTCTGGCGCAGGTGGCCCTCGCTGGGGGGGGATCAGGAGGACAGAGCAGAGGCTCGCTGTCGCCCTGTTTTAACGAGCCCCTGCTTTTCTGTGATTCATAGCCCTGGGCTCTTCAGACACTTTCAGAGACCGTCTGGGAGCCTGCTGTCTAGGAAACAGATGTCCTGGCAGGGGCCTGTGAGAGCCGAGCCCCGGAGCCGTCTGTGTGAGCCACCGAGGTGTCTGCCACCCCCAGGCTGCAGTAGGGCTGCTCAGCCAGGGCACTGGCTTCACCCCGAGTCCAGATTGCACGGTGTCCCATCAGTACGGCCCATTTTACTCCTGAATGTTGTGATCATGGGTTCATTGTTTATTCATGTATTCACTTACTCATGGAGCATTTATTGAGCACCCAGTCTGTACCCAGTATTGTGGAGACGACCAAGCATTGTCCCTGCTACCCAAGAGGTAGCAGCCTGCAGAGGGAGACAGAAGGTAGAGTCCTCAGTTACATTCGGTCTTGGAAGGGACATGAAGGGTTTACAGAGGAGCTGTGGGCACGGCAGGCTGTACATGCGTCCGCCCTCCTGGAGAGGGGCTGGTGAGGACGGGAGGGGGCCTTTGGAGGAGACGTCACTGGAGCGTCATCTTGAAAGAGCAGAAGAAGCTGGCCAGACACATGGTGGGGCAGAGTAGTGAGAGGGTGGGTGTGGGAGGACACCATGGGGACAAAGGCAGAGCCCTCTGAGGTGCCCACTTGGGGACAGCAAGGGGTGGATTATGGGGGACGGGAGCTGGAGTTCTGTCTGGCAGTTGGGAGGTCCAGGTTCAAGGCCGGCTCCACCATGAATTGTCAACTGTAAGTCAGTTCACCTTTCCAGGCCTCAATTTCTTCTAAAAATAAAAGTGGGGTTTAAGCTTTATCGATTATCTCTTGTGACCTTGTCATGTCCTAGCCTGTTCATCTCTAATACCCTGTGATTATGTGAAAAACAAGTAGTATTTAGTGGGGAGAAATCTGAGACTTACTGTTATTTCATATTCTCATCAGTGACCTGTCTGTGATCAGTTGCTAGGCCACTACTGAAGCTAATTCATGGATTTTTGGTCCCTTTGGGCTTGTAAATTTTACTCTTTTCAGTGGACACAAGACCATAGGTCTCTTCTTTGCTTGTGCCTCCAGATGTGTGACCTTGTTTGCAAGACAGAGGGTCAAATACTTGATGGGTCCACACAAACCCACCCCCTGTACTGGCTTTTCAAGAATATTCTTGTTAGGTGTATGACTTTTTTGTTGTTATTTATAGTATTCCACTCAATAGCTCATACAGAACTTTAAGTTTGGGGGACCTTAAGTTTGGGTGTAGTGGGGGAACAGGGAATATCCCTACTATCTTTGGGAATACATTTGTTAAATGGGTGTCCCCAGTAAACAGAACAGAGTCTGCTAAGACGAATGTCACAGTAAGACATACAGGAGGAAATATAATTCCACGTGATGAAAAATGACCGGCATCTTAAGATACATCACACGTGGCTTAAGGGACACCCAACATAAGTCGATGATGTGTCAGTAACAAGTGTTCTAGAAATGGGTAGTATGCTCATTCCAGTAGCTAGTGACTATATAATGGGGAGGACACGACTGAGCCTCTCATTCTCTTGAGTCATTGGGGAAATGCTCACTGAAGGCCTGGCCTCTGTTTTGAACTCCAGAACCTTGGTAGGACTTTGAAAACTTGGGAAAGCATTGGATATTTGACCAAGAGAACGGAAGAGTGGGAGGCTAGCTTCATAGCTTTGATGTACATGCAAGCACAAGGTGACTGTTCCCTTTGTTCTGGAGGGAAAGAAGCGAAGGGGAGAACCGCTTTAAAGCCAGCTTGAAGACTGAAGCTTATTAAATACCAAAATGACACATCAGACATGAATTCTGGGATTTTTCCTGTGGATGCTGTTTAAAAAGTAGGTTAGGTAGGGATGCATTTATCTGCCCTGGAGTAGAAGTTGGGGCGATAGCTAATATACTAGGTCCCTTTCAGCTGAATGATGTGATGGATACAGTTCTAACTGCAGAAGCCCTTGTCCCTGGAGAAAGCATCATTCCTTGTTCTGTGCACTTGCCGAGTCTGTGGCCGACCTCCCGTTCCTGCAGACCCAACTCCCAATTTGCCAGCCCTCAAAAAGCCTGTGGAATTTCCAAATAAGCAAGTCTAGTATTCCATTGAGCAGATTTAGGTCTACTCTATTTGTTAAATTTTGATGTTTCTCCCTGGAAAACTCAATATCAAAGACTCAGACTCTGTCCAAATTCATACTATCTGTGATGTTGCAAAGCAAAATTCCTGATTTCCATGGGCAAAATGTTAACTATCGAAATTGTAATTATAGGGTGCCGTGAAGATTTTTAATATCTCGCTTTAAAGGATGTCTCTTTTTTTTTTTTTTTAAAGATTTTTTATTTATTTATTCGACAGAGATAGAGACAGCCAGCGAGAGAGGGAACACAAGCAGGGGGAGTGGGAGAGGAAGAAGCAGGCTCATAGCAGAGGAGCCTGACGTGGGGCTCGATCCCGGAACGCCGGGATCACGCCCTGAGCCGAAGGCAGACGCTTAACCGCTGTGCCACCCAGGCGCCCCTAAAGGATGTCTCTTAAATTCTCTTATGCCCAGCCTATTCGATCGATGATGGATTTGTTTGAGCTGGTTTATTGTTGCCATTGTTATTACTGTTGTTTCTAATGTAGAGAGAAATCTATGTGAAAAGTAGGGTCAGAATTTTAAATTTCTTCAAGTTCTTTTTCCATGCAGTTTTCTAAAAAAAGCTCTTTTTTTCCTCCAACAGCTAAATTTAGAGTTTCAGCCTTTCTGCCTGTTGAGTAAATAGCTTTCCATGAATTAGAACTAAATCCCTTTCCCAGAACAACTTTCTGGAGGAAGAGCATTTTGTCCGGACAGTGTGTCTTAGGTTCCCTCTGTAACATCCGAAAACCCCCAGAAGCAGTTTTAGATGAAGCACATTTGCCTTCTGCCACTGTAATAATTACAGTCACATTCTTGCATTTTCTGCATGGCCTAGCAACGATTCGATTTTTACCATAGGCTGCTTGGATTTTTCTTCTTGTGTGATTAATTCCTCTGTGTTTTCTGTGTTTTGAAAAAAAAGTCAAGGGGTAACAATGGAATACCAACATCTCTGCTGTTTTTCAGCTTTATAAGGAGATTGTCTCTTTACAAAAGGAACACCCAGTGAATTGGCACAAGAACTATGCCATCGCCTGTGAGCGGATGTTACGCCTTCGGGAAAGGGGTGCAGACCCTGAAGTCTTGTTATCTGAAACCATCAGACACTTCCGTCTCTACAGCCAGAAAGCACGGAATGATCCACAGCTGCCTGACATTTTCGTTGCTCTAAAGCACCTAAGAAAAGAACTGCAAAGTCTGAGAAATAGGAAAAATGTCTGAGGCAGCAGGATGTGAAAAACCTGCTCATCGTTCCGCTTCCCAAATTCCAAAGTCCGAAAGTTTTTCCTCCAAGAAAAAAAATTGTAAAAAAAAAAAAAATTGAAGACGAAGTCATCTTCCAGATATGGTACAGCAGTACTGTGTAGTGGGGCGCTTGAGTGATTGCGATGTGCTACGTTTGCGAATTCCGTGTATCCCATGTCAATTAGCATTTCAGTGAGAATCTTCCAGAAAACCTTCCTACTTCCTCAGTCTTTCACCTAATGACTTTACTTGATTAGGTGCTAGAAGAGAATGGGCTATTTTCATGTACTTTAAATATCGATTGTCTCTTTCATTGGGATCAGTTTTGAAGGTTAAAATTCATAAAATACTGATAACAGACCAAAGACACATTTTGTTTCCCAAAAGTGTGTTTTTTTTTTAAAGTGAACCTTGCTCTGCTTCAAGTTAAAATCCTTTTTTTTTTTTTTTTTTTGAGTAGCTATGGTTGTTTCATAATCTCACACTTCAAGCTAAACACCAAGCCAGTGAATATTTTGAAAAAAGTTGGGATTTTTATGGTCTTTGATAATTCTCTGAAATCATGAAAAAAATAAAGCTGATTTGTTTGCTTTCTTTCAGTTGCATAAAGTGGCAAATAAAAAGGATTTTGTATTTCCTTAGTTCATTTTATATTTATGTTTTACTTCTGTTTGGCCTCATAAATCCTGGCCCAATAATTAGGAGGCCCCTGCTGCCAAAATGCAAAAAAAAAAAAAAAAA
>NC_048231.1:189192-352751 GCF_002007445.2 Ailuropoda melanoleuca
GGGATTGGGGGGCGGGGGGATGGGGAAGTGGTTCGATAAATTCATTTCTGTTACAAGCATCTTTTATACATATTACTAAAGAGAACATAGTAAGAAATGCAAATAATAGTTCTTTATTTTATTATGACAGTTAATTAATAGCAACCTGTTTTAATGAATAAAGTCACTCCGAGTCCTTCAGCACTTCCTAAGTAGAGGCCAGAATCTGTAGGGATTCTTTTCCCCCCAATTGTATAGCTCCTAGACTCCAAGCGCTATATAGGCCCCTGTATAGAAATGCTCACTAATGAAGAGGGAGGGCTAGAAGCTTGTCTGCATTCAAAGATCACTGGTGAGTCATTCAGCAAGAAAAGGCCCCTTACCAGGAATAGTCACAGTTCCGTGGCATTGTACTAGCAAAAGGGGCTGATCAAAGGTCTCCTGCGGAGCTTGCATGGTTCCCTTTCATACCACGACCATAATTAAAACCACTAATTCTCTTTTAAAATGCTGCAGGATGCCATGTAGGCATCTGTCTGGAGTGTCCTTTGTGATGTCATAAGCTGTTAAGGACCAGTGCCGAGGGCTTTTGAGTGAAATGCCAGTCATGAAGGTGCTTCAAGACAAGGGTGCCTCTCAAAGCTTGACAGGGCCTTGACTGCACAATTCGAGCTGAATTTGCCCCTTGTCAGCTGCCAGTAAATAAATCTCAAAGGGGGAAAAGCTGAAGTTTCATTACCTGATCCATGGGGCTTTGTTGGTTTTGGCATCACACAGGGGAAGCTCTTGCCCCTCCATTCTCCGGATTTGAAGATGGCCATTGGACCCTGCAGAGCCTGGACAGGGTTCAGAGCGGGACCTTTTGAAGAGTGTCAATAGTTGTAACAGTTCAGCTGTTAGGAAGACAAATAAATGGAGGAGCTCATTAATCCGCTTTTGGCTCTCGGTGCCTTTTGCCCTTTTATCACAGCCTTATTAGGCTCCTACTCATCTTGAACCAGAAAAAAATGAATTGGAGTTGTTGAGTACTAATTGGCAAAGACTTTTAATCATGGGCCAAGAACTTTCACTGACTTGAAAGTAACTTCTCCACAGGGAAGAACGAAAAACCTGGTTTACCTTAAAACAAAAACCTGTTGGATTCAGCGTGGTGTAAAAATTTAAGGAAGCGTTGATAAATTGTCTAAGTTGATCCATTTGAAAGAAATCGGGTGAGATTCGGGTTTCCACTTTTCTTAAAGAGGAGAAGCACAATAAAATTCAAATGACCATTCCCTGGACATGCGTTGCTTTTCTGGGTTCAGGAGAGAGATGTCTTGCGCGGTGGCTTGGGGCGACGGAGCCTCAGTACATACGTGGACGGGAATGTGCATTTGGGCATCTGTATACACATGCTGTTGGAAGGACCTTATGGAAAGGAGTATTTCCTATGTATGGCCTTAAAGCATGGCAAATGAAGGCCTCTTTTTGAGGCTGCCTGTTGAGTTTGCGTCTATAAGGAGGCGCTCCATATGTATGTCTGAATATATACTTCATGTATTGACTGTGGTCAATGGCACATAGATTCTTCTCTACAGTATACTTTGCGCAGCAGTGGCTTTGGACCACTCTCTCTTTGCAAAAGCAGTGATATATATATGATGGCCCAGGGTAGGGTCATAATTATTGAGATCGCTAAAAACCATCAGTACGTGAAAAAAACAGCCAGCTTGGGCGCGTTGGGCTTCATTCCCAGATCAACCGTTCTGAAGGATTCTTTCTCTTGTGTGCCATTAAGCAAGTTGCTTTCTTTTTCTTTCCCTTACTTTTCCTTGGCTGGTGCACAACCACCACCAAACCCGACAGAAGGGGTCTCCTTTAGTCTAACCCCCGGGCATGGAAGAGCATGTGAAGGAGGTGACTTCTCTTGCAGGGTTTGGCCAGGATCCTCCTAGCAATGTCCCCGGAGTGCCGCGGCTTGGCAGGACGACAGGAACCCCACAAGGCCAACTTCTGCCTGGACTTTGGCCTGCGGAGCAAGTGGGAGCCGGCAAGACCGCCCGCCTCTCCCCGCTCTGCGATGCCCTCCTGGCCGGCCCCGGGCTGGCTGCACACCAGAGCGCAGGGCAGGGACTGTGGCTCCGGGCCCTCGAACCAAGCCCCCAGCCCCACGCCCACGGAGGGGAGCTAGGCTCCGTTCTTACTGTTGACTCTCCCCTTTGCTCTGTGTTTCTCAAAGGTCCCATTTTATCTTTTTTTTTTTTTTTTTTTTTTTTTTTTTTTATTTATTCAAAGGTCCCATTTTAAAAAATGCTTTTGTCCTATGACTCAAAATAAAGCCAAAATGGAAAGGCATCAATTACTAGTAGACTTCTTGAGATCTTCTAATAGACATTGTGACATGTTACCTCCGTTCGTCTTCCTTGTATTTTCTGATGATAGAGCCGTTATGTTTACTTAGCTTTTATGATATCTAAACAAAGCTCATTTTGAGTGTTCAGGGTAATTTTTGGATACCCAGCTGATTTCTTTAGGTCATCAGGCTAGTATATATGAAGACTAGCTTTTTAAATTTATATTTTAAAAGTTAAACAATGTGAATCCTTAATCACGGTTTCCACCAATATCCCTCAGAATTTAGAAATTCTTTTAATATTCAGGAAAAAAAAAGTTTTAATAGCAGAGGTTGAAAAAAAAATGGATCCTGTTACAGCAGATCCTTTCACTCTGTTTTAATGCTGGTATATTTTAGAAATGCACCAATGTAGGGTATTACTGTTCTTCTTAGTGGCTTCAAGTCCTGTGGTTAGGTGAAGAAATAAAATTCCAGCCCAGGAAAAGAGTCACACTGCTCTATTCATCCTCATATTTTGTTGTGGATGCAAAATCATTCTAGAGCGTATACTCACAAACAAATAAGTCATGTTTCCAGGCATTCTGGGAACATCTAAAGGCCAGGATCTTGGCACAGCATTACAGAGCAAACAGGGAGCTACAGCTTTTGCAGCGATCATATTCAATGAAGACGTCATTGTCAGTACCCTCGAAAGGTCTGTTTGATTTGGATCAGCATCGGACGGTGGGAAAAAAGCCTCAGGAATAACACAATGTGTTTACCTGGATATAGGAAAGCAAACTAACAGGACTATATCTTGAGAAAGGGATTTTTCTGGAAAAAAAAAATTCTGATTGCTCTTCAACACTGTAATATACATCTGGTGGAAAGGATCTGAACAAAAGGTTAGCTTATGTCATATTGCAAAAAGAAAAAAGTAGGGGGAGAGATGGCTAGAGGCTCCAAAACTATAAACAGGAAGCCTGCAGTTATGGACCTGTAAGTGGAGTTGTCTGAATCTTTTCCTCAGATCCCAGGTGTTATTGGTTGGGGTTAATTTTCAGTGACATAAGTATTGTGATGATTTGAGAAAAGTCGAGTTGATAAAGTCGAGAAACTTGCAAGATACGGATCGAACACAAAGACAAATAACTGGCCCGATTTCCATCCTAGTGATGGATCTTCTCCAGCAGCCCAGTAGTCTTGCCGCCTCCGTAGTTGCCATTAGGTGAGGAGGGTGTTCAATAACACTCTAACAAAAGGTAAATAGAAATCCAGATCTAAGATTTCACCCTCTCATAATTTCAGTTGTTTATAATTTGCTCTAAGTCTGTATAAATAGTATCAGGGGAAAGAAGTACAATAGGAGTATAGTTTTTATATTGGTAAGCTAATTGTAGATTATAGATTATAAACTGATAAATGGACATTATGTCCTGTTTTTGAAAATATGCACACCATAATCATCTTCTATGTAGAAATCTTACCTAAAAAGAGGTGATTTTGTAATGTAACCTTTTAAAGAAGATAATTTTGAGATTTCTCTCATCTCAATGAAATATTCCCCGGATGGTTGAACCATTGGAAATACCCTTCCTACCTGTGGTTGTTGCTTATATGGAAAAGTGTGAGCCATAGAACCCAAAAGAGAACACTGCGTGGGAAGTGAGACCCAGTTTTCTCATCATGGGCTTATGGTGGGATGGAACCTACATGGGTCACCTGGTACCCTAGATCCTTGAGTGTTGTTCAAGACACAAGAAATCCCAGTGATACCCTGGCATGCCAAGGTGTGAACTCAAAAACTGCAACAGGTGGCCATCTAGGATCTGAGGACAGGGTAAAAGATGCAAGGACTAGGGTCTTCTTGTAGTATCTCCCCTAAAAATACGTTCCCGAAGTGGAAGGAAAACATTATATAGTTGTATTTTTATTAATAGTGCTTTTAAAAGTTAAACAAAAAACAAAGGCTCTTTTAAAGTACTCTAGCAAGAGTGCCTGGGTGGCTCAGTGAGTTAAGTGTCTGACTTCAGCTCAGGTCATGATCTTGGGGTGGAGGGATTGAGCCCCGCATTGGGCTCCCTGCTCAGCGGGGAGTCTGATTGTCCCTCTGCCCTTCCCACCCCCCCCCAACTCATTCTCTCTCTCCCTCTCTCAAGTAAATAAACAAATAAAATCTTTTTAAAAAATTACTCTAGCAAAAGCTACAGAAACTTTAAAAGGGGTTGTTTATAAATGGAAGATGATTCATTTATCAAAACACTAGGGTTCCTGTAACTGAAGAGTTAAAAGCCAGTCTAACAAGTGAGAGGAAGTTTCAAAAAGTTTTGTTTATAAAAGAATGAAAACCCAAAGTTCAACTGTGTAGCACTTAAAATGGGAAAGTTCACCGATGAGAGCACTTGTGCTTAGTGGTGGTTTTTATTTAGTATGTCATAATTTGTTCACTACAATTAGGATACATTCCTTCAATATTCCTTCAACTATGTGTCTCCATAGTTTTTATATTTTTCTTTCAGTGATCAGAATTCTTATTTTTTTTTAAGATTTTTTAATTTATTTGCTTGAGAGAAAGCAAGGAAGAAAGAGAGCACAGAGAGTGAGGGAGAAGCTGAGCAAGGTGCCCAACACAGAGCTTGATCACAGGACCCCAGGATCATGACCTGACCCAAAGACAGATGCTTAACTGACAGAGCCACCCAGGCGCCCCTCAGTGATCAGAATTCTAACCACCAGCCTACACAATCACCTGCGTCCCCCTGAGGCCGTTCCTCGGGGCACAGGATTGTGCCTGGTCCTGGTGTTTGTTAACCTGGGTCATGGAGTCAATTTAGTGAAAATTAGGGCCATCTTTTTCTTAATGAAATAGAGTAAAAATATCATGATGCATCCAAGGTAACAAGGATAAGTATTCTTTCATGAAACTTTTAGTCTCCTTCCTTGCATATGTGTGTGTGGTTGCGTGTATAACACATATATCATGCTATGTAGTGTGTGTGTGTGTGTGTGTGTGGTGTGTGTGCCTGCGTGTAAAAAGCACTTGCGTATAAATATATATATGTATGTGAACTAGGTCATAATATAAAATGTATTTCTTATTGTGGGTCACAGAAAAGAATAGATTGGAAAGCCACTGGCTGAGGGGAATTTATCTAACTTTAGTGAACGTGAATGCCAAAACATTAGTTAGGGATCATCTCATATAACCAGCACAATGAATCTAGTTTAGTGAATGAGAAACAGGCCTACACTTAGTAAGCGACTTGATTTATGTCACACAGCTAGGTAATAGCCGAGCTGGGACCAGAGCATGAGCTATTTAGCTCGATAACTGTGATTTCCATCACAGGTAAATAAAACCAGCTACATTCCACTGTCTGTTGTGTGTCACATTAAAATTCCCAAATAATGTGGCCATATTAAAATTATGATAGACTTTTCTAGAGGTAAATTGCATCTAAAATTGAGAACTGTGTTGTAGGGTATTGTTTAAAAGCTATACACTGACCAGCTTTCTTCCCCTTCTCCAAACTTCTGGGATATAATTTCTTTTTTTCCCTTCCCTTTTAGACAGAGCCTGTATCCTTGGCCTTTGACAGAGAATTTCCCTATGCTTCCTGGATTTAGGAACATATATCCAAATCAAAATGCTTTAGTGCAGTAAGAAAAAGTCACTTTGAAATCTTGGGACTTGTTAGCATAGATTATATTCCAGCTGAATCATCTACTGAAAGCTCCATTTGAAAAATGTTGCACTAATTTATATATTCCTTACCCCTTCTAAGCAGGGTTCATAGCATAATAGTATTTCTGTGTTTTGCAGAAGGAAATATGTCCCAGCTCCACTGGAATGTTCATTGAGTTGGGAATTAGACTTTTCTTCCCAGAAACCAAGGCCATCTAGAGCTGGTGTTCATGATTGTTCTGTTTGGTTTGGCCACTCTTTTAAATTTTTTAAGTGTCCAGAAAGGCAGATTCCTCTTTGGAGGCCTGAATGTCTGGTTTCCTAATTGTGAACATTACCAATTCAGTGTTTAGGTAATAGTGATTTCTTCCAAATTTGGCTCTTGAGTCCTATGTATGATTTGTAAAAATATATAACTATGGTAATATCAAGAACTATTATGGTTGTTGATAAAACAACTAATTCCATTTAGTAGCCATCGAACGGCTTCAGTGATCTGAAATCACCTAAACGTCCTGCACTTACTGTCAGAGTCGGAAGTAGTTTCGCCCTTCCTCTTTGGGAAGCAAATACGTCTGGTGTAGCCCTGAGACAAAGACCACATGAACCGTGCTGCACACTCTCTGGGCTAAAGGTGAGGGTGACCCTGTTGGCAGCGTTAGCATTTATGTGACAGTACTTTTCTCCTTCTCCATGTCCCTTGTGAACAGTCAGTTGATCCACAGAACCTGTGGATATTATGAGCCAGTAACAAGGTAATGTGTGACCCGACACAGGAATCAAACAAAACTAGAACTTTGTTTTAAAGCAGTTTTGTGGAATTTTGGTAAGATGGAGATTCTGTGTTCCTTTTTTTATATATAGTGCAGGACTGTTACAGGATTAAAGAAATACCCTAACAAAGACCTGTGTCTCGTCCCTGAAAGTGCCCATCTCAGTGCCCTCCTGGGCTCATTTTGTCCCTAAAAGAGCAAAGAGCAGAAACTTAGTCCTTCCCAACTCTTCCACTTACTCTCCCAGGTTCCAGGCTATTTCAGAAAGCACAGGCCTTTTGTGGATGGCACTAGAAGCACTATGTAGTGTGGTGATCAGAGCGTGACTCCCAGCTCTGCCATTTACTAGCTGGATGACTTGGACCAATTGTCTCTGTGCCTTAATTTCCTTTTCTGTAAAATGGGGATAGATCAGATGTACCTGAGGACAGGTCTGTAAGGATGAAGTGGGTGGCTATGTATAAAGAGCTTCGAACATACCAGCTGTTCACAGTGCCAGCTGTTTTCATTAATATGCCAGCAGAACCAGCTCGCATCCATTTTTACACCTCAGTAAAATAAGTCTAAAGAGCCTTCTGCGGACTGCTGCTCTGCTTCTCTCTTGTATATTTTTATAAGTCCTCACTAAATAGGCGTCTGGAAAACTTAAATAGTTCAATTTAAATTACAAGGGTAATTATAAATAACGTGTTACTTTATATATACTTTATATAAATATACTTTATATATATACACTTTATATAACTTATATGGGAAACTGGCAATTACAAGAGAGTAACCAAGAAGCACTGAGCAGATGAAGAACTGAAAGCAGTCCCGTTAATAAGGAAAGCATCTCCGTCTGTGAGCGGGTGCACGTACGCGCGTGCGTGCGCGCGCACCCAAGTACGATCCATCCCGTGTGACCCCGGTACCATGACGGTCCTTCCCTCTTCCTGTTGGTGCATCTGCAAGGAAGCTTCAATGTCACTACCATTTGCCTTCTCTCCCCCACCTCGGATTTTGCCATTTGTACGTCTGATTCCACCTTCCCCCAAACAGCGTGGATTCCATTTTCCCCAGAGACCTCTGGAAGAATAAGTCTCCTCCTCGACCCAGCTTCACGGAGCACTTAGAGGACTGGCATGGGGCAGGAAGCTTGGAGTCCCGAACTCAGGACTGCTGCTGGGCTCGTAAAACCACGCTGGGACAGCGTCCTAGATCTCCCCGTGGGGAAGAGTGGGGTGCCCATCAGTATGTTCTGCAGACGACTACAGCATCCACCCACCTGTTTTTTTTTTTTAATTCATTTCATCAAAACACATTTTTTGAGTTCCTACAACGTGCCAAGCCTGGCTACTGGGTTTTCGGAGAGAGGGGGAACCAGACAGACAAGGGTCTGTCCCCTGTGGAGCTTCTATTTGCAGAGGGGGAGAAAGCCAAAATGCAAATCTTACCAATCTGCCCAAGGGTCCTTTTTCACCACCACTACTACTCTTTAACCCCACTGAGGGTATCACACCTGTTTCTTCTCTGTCACAAATGCTGATGAGAAACCACACACCCTCCATACAAATGAACAAGTTCCCACCCGTGGAGAGGTCTGCATCTCATTCTCAGGTTATCTAGAGCCCTGCTGAGTCCACAGAGGGCTGCACTGGGCCCACTGCCATGTGGTCCTCCTCTTCCCACCCCCACCCTTTTCCCCACTACCATCTACCATACTCCGCCTTCCCTGGCTACCTCTTGTCCTGCAGGTCTTGATGGCACCGGATTAAAAAAAACACTAGTGCTGGGGTGCCTGACTGGCTAGTTGGTACAGTATGTGGCTCTTGATCTCGGGGTTGTGAGTTTGAGCCCCATGGAGAGTGTAAAGATTACTTAAAAAAAAAAAAAGCACAGTGCCGTCTACCAATAGCAAAGAAATGTCCTCACTTCTCTCATCACCTCCCATAGTAACAGAGAAAGGAGGACACAGGTATGAGAAGCCAGTCAAGTGCTCTTAGGCTCGTGCCTACCTCTCTTGAGACCCACCACTCGGGTTTTAGAGGTGCGCTCGTTCATTCAGGCCTTCCACATGTGCCCTCGCTTAACTTCACTGCAGGAAAGGACCAGGTCCCCCTTCTACAGAGCAGTGAGAAGAAATCAGCACTTCTGTGGTATTCTTGCCCAAAATGTATAACCTGCTTTCCTTGTGAGAAAACATCACACAGACCCAAACGGAGGGACACTTCATCACTGCTCTTCAAAAGTGTCAAAGTCATGAAAGACAAGAGAAGATGGAGACTGTCCCAGATTAAAGGAGACCGAGGAGACATGACAACTAAATGCAATGTGGGATCCTGGCTCGGGTCCTGGAGCAGAAGAATGGTATCAGTGGGAACATGGGTGGAATTCGAATTGAAGTCTGTAGTGTAGTTAACAGCACCGTACTAACAGTTTCTTGGTTTGGATCATTGTACTGTGGTCATGTAAGTTCTTATATTAGGGGAAGTTGGGTGAACGGTATTCAAGAGCTCCCTGAACTATCTTTGCAACTTTTCTGTAATTCTAAAACTATTTCAAAATAAAAGTGTTGTGTGTGTTTTTAACTACTTTAATGGCAAAGGACTCCTCTTCCCTTTTGCTCCTCGTCACTCTGTGTCGCCTGCTTTAAGCCTCAAGATGAACAGTAGTTACAACAGTGGTCTTTACTACCTGGGCACACCACTGACCAAGAGATAAGTTCCCTAAGACTAGAGGCCACAGGTCTGCTGCCAGCCCTGCCATGCGGTTAGGTGGCCTTGTTGGTCCTGGACCTGATCTCCTTCCTAGCAGCCACCCAGTGGGACCAGGGTGAGGGCTGGGCATCTCCAGGGAGCCTTTGGCTCTGTTTTCAGCATCTTAGTGGGGGCTCAGCAGGGGACTGTGGGTTTAAATTCCCCGCAAGCCACTGGACTCACACCCAGTTTAAAGACAGCAGGATCTAGTCTCGGATTATTTCTGTGGTCCTGGTTTCTCTCTTCAGGCAGTCACTACAGGAGAAGAGGGAGTGAAGGAGAAGCCCCCTTAATACCCTAATTCTTTTCGAAGATGATTCAGGTTTTTGTAGCTTCATTAGCATTTGCAGATAGAAATACATTTTAAGTGGCATTATACTAAGTAATTATTCTTACAGGATGTGAAATTAAACACATTTTACTCAGCATGAAATTATTCCTGCCACGTACTGAGTTTGGTGACAGCTTGAGAGTTTGGACAGTGGGTTGCAAGAAGGGGAGAAGCAATCTATGTATTAAAAAAGAAATCCAACCCAAAATATTCCACCAAAGGTAAGTCCTTGTAGCGAAATAATTTTGGCTGGATGGAATATTAAACCTGCTACTATAAATTTCACGCCTTGCATTCCTAAAGCAGATGCAGTGTGATGATGCCAAAAATTAATTGGAAATAATGCGACTTGCCTTGTGTACTCTATCCAGTAGAGGGCATAGCAGATAAGCGTTGTGTGCGTTGGTGACTTAGCGACTGATAAGGCTTGTTTGTAATTGCTTCTGTAAAGATATGTAGCAACATGCTTGGATGCTCATTTACATTTAGGAATGTGGTTCGGAATAGGAGGTTTAGATTTGTAACTTTGTTTTTGTCTGTCAGTACACGGGAGACTTTTGGTTGTTGCGAGCATTATATTTACCAATGCACAATGTTAAACTGCTGGATTTAATTGTTACAGTACAGTGAATTATTCTATTATTTCTTACTTTTTTATCCCAAGGAAAATTCAAACTTTCCAGGCTTTAGGGCAGGATAAAATGGCTCTGAGCATGTCAGCGTCTCACGAGCACATTATTTTCTTATTGGATTGTATTAACTTTACAGATGGAAATTTGAAGGAGAATTAGAAGGCTTAGGGATGGGAAATTTGGAGAAGAAAAGAATAATGTCTTAAGATTTCTGGAGGGGTTAACTGGTAAGTCATTTTGAAAGCTGCTGATGCTAATTCTCATAGCAAGAGACATAGCAGACCCTAAAATTATCAGGAATGAGGCACAGAATCGCTAAGAAGGAAGAGAATCTTGTGTCACACTCAGAATTGCCAAAGGATTACTCAGGTTTCCTCTTCTCTTCTTCTCCCTTGTTCTCAATACCCGTTATAACTGGCACAGATTTTTCTTTTTTTTTTCTTTTTTTAAGATTTTATTTATTTGACAGAGACAGACAGCGAGAGAGGGAACACAAGCAGGGGGAGTGGGAGAGGAAGAAGCAGGCTCCCAGCAGAGGAGCCCTGATGCGGGGCTCAATCCCAGAACGCCGGGATCACGCCCTGAGCCAAAGGCAGATGCTTAACGACTGAGCCACCCAGGCGCCCCTGGCACAGATTTTTCCTGTGTAAACTCCTAGTAGGGCAACGTTCCACAATGGAGAGGGTGTTTGGCAGTCCCTCTTAGTTTAAAACCCAAACAGCCTTCTGCCTCAGATGCACATATTGTGACCCGGAAGGACAACGGCATGACATATATAAACAAACACTCACCACAAGCGGGGTGCCCCGCAGCTGAAGGGAAGGCTGTGGGCATGACACGCAGCATCACGGAAGCCTACAGAACATGGTGCTAAGGGGAAGGGCGTGGGCCCACCTCCTGCCAGCAAGTCAGCCATCTCCTGATGGGTGGCCAGGAGCAGGTAAGCCCCGGGGTCCTGCCCACATGGGTGATCTGACCCGATCCGTGGCCAGGCACCAGCCAGTGATTCTGGAATCCTGGTTGTCAGCACCCCAGGCCCTACCACAGACTCTTCTCCCTCTGCAGCTCTTCACACCATTTTGGAGGTTTCCACACCCAACCCAGAGCAGAGGCACTCCACGGGGAAAATGGGCTGGGGCAGAAACTCACCAGAGAGGGGGCCTCGGGAGGGGGAACCGGGAGCATGGGCTCCAGGGTGGCAGGAGACTTGCTGAGTGTCCTTTTTAGTTGTAAATTTTGTACCTTGAGCAAGTATTGCCTGATCTAGCAAAATGGAACCCACACCTGCAGATAAGGAGTGACTTGCCCATTCTTAGACCTGTGCTTCTTGTCAGCCTCTCCCCCTGCCATGGGAACTACTTTCTTCTTCTTGTGCTTTTCATATAGGAATACTGGCCCTTTCTCCCAGACATGTGCTCTACCGCAGATCTTGTCATCATGACTCCTTGAAACTTCGGTGTGTCGTTTATAACACAAGGTTTCTTTACAAATGGACTCCTCCCGTGTGTGGGGGTGTGTGTGTGTGTGTGTGTGTGTGTGTGTGTGTGTGTGTGTGTATCTTATGCGAATAGATGGTGGTGCTGAAGGACTCCTGCAGGAGGGGAAGGAAGGACAGAGAGACAAGAGAGAGAGAAGAGAGAAAGGCCATTTGTCATTAGAAAGGTTGTGGCAGAAGAATTTGACCTGCAGGCTTATCAGTTTAGGGTTGAGTTTGAGGACAAGTTCAAGTTAATATGAAAGTTAGGGTCTCCAGAACTCTGCCTCCCAGCCATGCCTCAAAATCCTGTTGGTGCTGTCACAGAAAGTCACATGCACACCCCAAGTGGCAAGAGCCCTGATTTGGCTCCTATATAGCTGCAGCTGCCAATAAAATGCCTAAATCTTGCCTCTCAAATAGCTGCTTCTCCTGCCTTGAGATCTTTCTAATCGGAAATTATATTTAATACTGTGAATAAGTACTCTCGTGGTATATGAGTCAGGATCCTGTTGCAAAGGACAGAATCCATGCCAGCTTGGGAAGCAAGAAAGCAACTATTCCAAGGCACTAACTGGCTCTCAGGATTGCAGGGAGGTCTGAAGAGTCAGGCTCATTAACCTTCCAGAACGACCTCCATACTGCTCTGCAGAACCTGACCACCATCAGAGCTATAGCCTTCTACAACCAGGAAGCTCTCTGTCAAAATTGGAAGCTACTGCCCCTGCCTTCAGCTCCAGAACCTCAGCATCACCATGGTCACGAAGTCCCTGCACCTGCTCCAACCAGAACCTCCCGAGTGCCCACTGGAATCCATGCCAGCAAATGGCTGGCCCACCACTGCTTTCAACACTCGCAAAGCTAGTGATCAGACGCAGGGAAACTTAATGTACCTGACTGTGCTTGCCAACAAAATGAACAGAAGTGAAGGCTATGTCTCGCTCCTGCCTTGCAAATCCCATGGAGTGCATCCGAACGGCTGAGCCATGCTCATATCTGAAACTCCAGCTGCAAGGGCATCTGGGAAATGCAGTTTTCATGTCCCAGCCTCTGTAGTATAGAAAGCATTCTAGAAGGTAGTTGGAGTAAATGTGGAGCATAACACACTGTATTTGCTACACTCCAAACAATTACAGAGATGAAAACGTGCTTTTTTTTTAAGAAAAAGAAGTTTATTTATAAACTATACACAAGAACAAATAGGTTTTTTTTTTTAAAGATTTTATTTATTTACTTGACAGAGAGAGAGACAGCCAGCGAGAGAGGGAACATAAGCAGGGGGAGTGGGAGAGGAAGAAGCAGGCTCCCAGCAGAAGAGCCTGACATGGGGCTCGATCCCAGAACGCCGGGATCACGCCCTGAGCCAAAGGCAGGCGCTTAACTACTGAGCCACCCAGGCGCCCCAAGAACAAATAGGTTTTTTTAACAAAAAAAAAATGTGCATTTAGAAATGGACAAATTAGTAATGCAGGATTGTTCCAATAGGAATTTATAGGTACTGGGGTCAACACAAAAAGGGCATGGGAGGAAGGGAATTATTTTATTTCCTGTGTCCTAGCAATAGAATAGAGGAATTAGCAAAGATCAATGTGTCTCTTTCTGTGATGGTAATCAGGACATGATTAGAACACAGAGCAGAAGGGCAAGAGGCAGCTGATTTTACCCACTAATGACACGGAGGCTGGTAAGAACTTTCCTGCTGTGAAGACTAGAAGTAAGAAACGGAACAACTGCATCATTAATGGAATAGGCAACAGATATAAAGTGGTCATAGCCATCTGTAGGAATTGGGTGTGCCTGTATTAGTAATGGAATCAACATGCTTCCAGAAAGATCAGAGGGCATGCCCATAGGAAAGACACAAAACAGAAACCGGAGCATCTTCCACTTTCCATTGTCACTTGAGAAGCCATGTTAGGACAACGTGGGCATGAGTAGAAGTCCATCCTTGGGACGTTGCTGGAAGGCGGAGTAGGAAGTGCCCCTCAAGTGTCAGAACTGGGACAGTGCTACAGGAAAAGAACAGCTTAAGAAAAGAATTTTTGGGAACTCAAAATCAAATGACCAAGAGACTACAATACATACACCATCCCAAGGCTTTCAGAAGCTGGAAGGCCACTTACAAAGAAAAGCATAACGTACAACTGAATAAAAGAGACCAGGGATTGCAGAAGAGACAGGAGGCGGACGTTTGCAGCAAGACACAGCAGAGATTATCCCGGCGGAAAACCTCACAACGCTTCATGCAATTTAAGCTGGACAGTTACAAGTCCAACTGAGAACCAGAGCATGAACAGGCAGTAATGTCCTGGCAGCCACGCAGAGTGGGGTTGCCTGATGTCACCAGTATAAAGTGCAATGGCATTGTGCCTGGAGGGGAAGCAGGATCAACTGCTCTAAAGCTCTGAGTTAGGGATGCCTGGGTGGCTCAGTCGGTTAAGTGTCTGCTTTGGGTCCAATCATGATCTCAGGGTCCTGGGATGGAGCCCTACATTCTGGCTCCTTGCTCAGCAGGGAGTCTGCTCCTCCCTCCGCCCCTCTCCCTGTTAGTGCTCTCTCCCTCCCCTCAAATAAATAGATAAAATCTAAAAAAAAAAAAAAAAAATCTTTGAGTTACTTGTGACCTTCAGCATAGACACGGACTGTTTTACTTATTTAACAGGGTTTTTTTTGGTTTTTTTTGAGCATCCACTATATGTCAAGTAATATGAAAAACAGAGGTATGGTCCATTACGGGGTTTATAGTTTTAGAGGCCTGAAGGTAAGTAAAGATGCAATTACATTATAACATGGTAACTTCGGTAGTAAGGGAAACATAGAGGATTATGCAGAACATTTACCCAGACTCAGAGTGGGAGGCTGTACTGGGGAGCAGGCCAGGCCGAGAGGGAAGAGGGGAAAGGGGACAGGGAGGAGAGTTAGCAGGCAGAGGAGGGGAGGGGTCTTATGCAGCAGGAGCAAGAGAGTATTGCCAGAAGAGGAAAGAGCAAGTGCAGAGCCTTGGAGGGGAGCAAGAGAATGGCGCCTTTAAGGGTGGTAAAAGAATTCTGGCTGATTGAGAGGCAGAATTGCAAGTGGAAGGGGCAAGAAATGAAGTCGGGAAACGGTGTGATGGGCCGGCATATATGGGATCTTAGGAGGCACATTAAAGAGTTTGGATTGTATCTTGAGGGCAAAGGGACACTATGGGAAGTTGCAGACTGGGGTGGGATACGGTGGGAGGGACTACCTGGGAGCAGAGGCAGGATGGGCAGAAGAAAAGCCCAATGGGAGGCGGTTGCCATCATGCAGAGGTGCGGTGTGGCCGGAGCTGGGTTGCAGTGGGCATGAAGGAAATGGGCATGTCCTAGAGAACCATAAGGCCCCCAGCAGCCCCCATAAGCGTGATCTCTCACCCTCAACACAAGCAGCTTCCTTCTCTCCTCTCAACTCCCGCCCCCTTCCCTCATCTCTTAGCTGTCTCCTATGTAGTTGAGAAAATAGAAGCCATTCGAAAGGACTTCTTTCTCCCTCACCATCAGATCCACCTGCTTCTGTGCCCCTTCTCTTCCCCTTTTGTGCTCCCGAGACCTTCCATCACACGCCAACCCCATGACAACCTGAAATCCTGTGCTGGCTGCCTTCCCAACGACTCTGTTCCTTTGGGCCACTTCTGCATCACGGGTGTCTCATTCCCTGTCCGTCTCTCTCTCCCTTTCTCCTCCTTCCATGATCCAGCTCTGCCTTTCTCTCCAAGCTCCCTCCTCTGGGTCCTTTCACATTTCAGCCTCACTGGCCCCTATTGATCCAAGCCCTTTCCTACCTGAGGGCCTGCATGAAAACCACTCCACCTGTCTGAAAATGATCTTGCCATTTGCACAGGGTTGAATAGTAATCAATAATAATCAGGTTCACCCAGAACCTCAGAATGTGACCTTCTTTGGAAGTAAATGTAATTTACTTTGTAAATGTAATTAAGATGAGGTCATACTGGGTTCAAGTGGGCTCTGAATCCAATGACAGGTGTCCTTATAAGAAGAGGAGAGAACACACAAAGACATAGACACAGAGCAAAGAAGGCCATGTGAAGATGAAGGCAGACGTTGGAGCGGTGCCTCTCCAAGCCAAGGAGAGCCAACAAGACAGCAGCTAGGAGGCGGCAAGGGAAAATTCTTCCCTAGAGCCTTCAGAGGGAGCATGGCCTTGCTGACATTTTGATTTCTGACTTCTGGCCTCCAGAACCATAAGAATAAAATTCTGGTGTCTTCAGCCACCCAGGTTGTGGGCATTGGCTATGGCAGCCTGAGGAAATGAAGACCCCATCCTTACACGACCCAGCCCTTCTCAGCCCTGTGCCTTCCTTAGGAGGGCCTCCCTTATTGAAGATCTCTCTCATGCTTTCTTCTTTGTTGAAACTAGTGCATTTTCTTTATAGCCCTTATTGTGAAAGGAAATCATATATTTATTGGCTCATTTTTGTTTTTAATTGTCTCTTTCCCATCCTAAATTCTAAGCAGTGAGAGGGCAGGGATCATATCTGTTTACCTCTCTGATACTGGTCTGAAACCTGGTGAGTGTTCAGTAATATTTGGTGAATGGGTGAAATAATGAATGCAAGGACGAATGAGGTATTCAGATGCTAGAATGGACAGGACTCATGACTGGCTAGATGTGAGGGGAGGGGGCAGCCAGATTTTGGCTGGAGTCAGGGATTTGGGCGCCCTTCACTGGGTTGCAGAACGCAGGAGGAAGAGCAAATTTGGGAAAAGGTACTGAGTTCAGTTTTGAAGTTTCGAGTCTGAGGTGCCTATAAGGTACTCAAAACTAGAAGCCAACTAACTGGTATCCCTGTTTCTGCCTGCCCCACCCCCACCCTGCGCCCATCTATTTGTAATACAGCAACCAGCGTGAGCCTTTTTTTTTTTAAGACTTTATTTATTTATTTGAGACAGAGAGAGAGCATAAGTAGGGGCAGAGGGAGAGAGAGAAGCAGACCCCCTGCTGAGCAGGGAGCCCAATGCAGGACTGGATGTGGGGATTGATACGGGCGGGGATCGATGTGGGGCTCAATCCCAGGACCCAGGGATCATGACCTGAGCAGAAGGCAGACGCTGACTATACGGTTAGCGCCTGGTTGTCATGCGGGGGGCTAAACACTATCTTGGGTGACCCTGAGCACAAGCGTCAAGGGGAGGCCCCCGAGTGAGCCTTTAAAAACATGGGAAGATGATATCCCTCCTCTGCTCACCACTTTCCAGGGGCTCTAAAATACTATTTATCTTATTTATTGTCTGACTTCCCCTACTCTAGTAAAACAGACGCTCTGTGAACATGGGATTTTTTTTTCACTACTGCATACCCAGCACCTACAACTGTGTCTGGCAGCTGGGAGTCCTCAAGACAATCTTTGTTGAATGAACGAACGAGATTCCATGCGGAATCTGGATTTATGAGTCTGGCCCTCAGGAGTGAGTTCTGGGCTGAAGAGGAGGATTGGAGGCCATGGGCGAAGAGATGGTGCATGAAGCCGCTGGAGTGCACGTGATCTCCCACGGGCAGGGCGGAGAGTAGGAGAAAAAGAGGACCCAGGACGGAGCCCCGAGGAACATGAAATAAGGGCAGAGAAAGTGGCACCCTAGAAGGAGAGGAGAGGGCAGCAGCCCGTGTGGCATCAAAGGACCGAGGGGAGAGAGCACGGCAGGGAGGAAGTGGGCCCCAGTCAAGTGCGGCTGAGAGGAAGCAGTCCAAGAGGGCCAGCTTCACGAGGTGGCAGAGGCAACCATCCGATTTCAGGGGGTCCCTGGGGAGGGACGAGGGAGGGAAGTTGAGCAGCCGGGATGGACCACTTTCCAGGAAATCAGACCGAGAAGGTGAAACAGGCCATTCCTGGAGAAGGGCTAGGGGTTAACAAGGAGGTTTTAATGTTGTGGTTGGAGAGAGCAGAGCCAGCTTGAGTGCTGACGAGGAGTCAGAGAGAAACGTGTGGACACCGCTGAGAGACTGAGGCGCCTCACACAGCAGGGAGAACGCGTAGAGAGAGGGACTCGGCCTGTGCAGGAGGGGCCGCAGAAAAATGGGCAGCAGCTTACAACAGCCAGGATGTGTTTCTTGCCTACACATGTGCAATTAGATTGGAGTTCAGCTGGTCTAGGTTGGGTATGGCTGGCTTCGGTTCCAGGCTGTTCAAAGTACCTCTCATTTTTCTGAGACCAGCGGAGCATGTCCCTCTCATTGCAATGGCGGAAGCCAGCAGAGAAAGCCCAACTGCACAAGCGCGCCTCTAGCCTTTGCTGACATCCCATATGCTAACGTCCCACGGGTGAAAGCAAGTCACTTGGCCAAACTCACCGTCAAGAGGTGGGGGAGGTAAGTTCTGCCCCCGTGGCAAGGAACTTTGTGGGGGAGGCAGAGGCGGCCTGAGGCCAGAGAAACATGGAGGGAGTGGGAGGGCCTCCCCTTGATGCTTGTGCTCAGGGTCACCCGAGGTGATGTTTGGCCCCCGCATGACAACCAGGTGCCAAACGTGTAGTGAGAGCCCTGTGCCACCCCACAGCCTGCTTCCCCCATTAGGATGCTTCAGCCCAGACCTGAACGGAGGTCTTGGACGTGATGATGGGGCAGTTGCCCATTTGCAGATGGCCCCTGGATTCTCTGTCCAAACCACCTCCCAGCTCACCTAGCAGTGATTTCCCAGCTGCCGCAGGCCCTCTTCACGCTTGCCCCCGCCAGCCAGGGAGTGGAGTAGCCTCTGAGGCCCTGTTAACTTAGAACTGACCTTCACTTTATCCCTAATCTGGAGGCACTCTTTTCTCTGTGAACTCAAGTTTGCTTTCTTATACATTGGTCATGGTTTTGCTTCCTGGAGCACATTGGGTGAATCCACTGCCCCTCTTCTAGTAGGACTTTCCAGATTTTATCAAACACAAGGCCTCCCTCAGTCTTCTCCAGGCTAGGCACAACTAATCTCACACCTTCCCCAAAAAAGTGATCTTCACAGGTTCATACCAGCCATCATGGTCGCTTCTGGGGCCATGCGGTTAAAGGTCAATGTTGCTCTGGAAAAGTGGCTTACAGAAACGGGTTCAAAGCCACAGGTGCAAGCTGAGCAGCACAGAGGCTAGGTGGACAGTGAATCGGCCTCTCCCTTTGCTGACGGCTGCGTAGATCCGCAACCCTCAGCTGAACCCACCAAACCCCATGCATTACCACTACTTAGTTCTTATTTACACAGCGGAGAGCCGGGTTCCATTCCAAAAAGAATGGACTTATTTTATAGAACCCTTTCAAAGTTTCCTAATTTAGAAAACTAGGAGGTATCTTGGCATCAAATAAAGAAAATTCATGAGTTTCAGAGACCAATAGAATTGGGTTTGAATCCAGACTCTGGCACTTATTAACTTTGCGACATTAGGCAAGTGATGACCTCCAATGAGCCTCAGTTTTCTCAACTCTAAAATGGCAGTACTGATATCTATCCCCCAGGATCATGTGAATGTTAAATTGTATAATACAATAACAGGTGCTTCGTAGATGTTAGCCTTCTTCCCTTGACCTGTTCTACTCACTCAGCCTTTGCTTCTTCAAGGGCGGCTCTGAGACACAGAGAATATGCCCTGCCCTGGGCAGGGGGAGCCTTGGATTCTGGTCCTGACTCCTTCATCATAGCATGAGAGCTATGAATTCTGTTTGACACCGTCCTTATGGCTAATGTGCACATCCGACACAGTGCAGGTGAAAGTGTCTTTAAAAAGATAAGCACTTAATAAATATTAGAAAATAAAATATTTATTTTTATTTGGTCAACAGCTATTTAAAGTACATCTGTTGTGGGCTGGACACTATACTAGGCAGAGAGGATGCCATAGTGTGAAACCTAACGATGCCCTCCTCTCCCACACTGAGGTTTTGAGGAGACTGGGTCCGTGCCTCCATTTATTCACGGGGTTGGAGACTCTCTTCAATCCTTCACTTCACAGACCCTACTAGATTTAGCTCGGCTTTTTGGGCAGACCAGCCTCCGGTCTGAAATGAACTCGTACCAGGCTACTTTCTGGGCTGTCCATGTTGAAGCCACCAGCACAATGTTAGGAATTCCGTTCTTCCGAAGACCTGAGTTTGAATAGCAATTCTTCCATCTTCCAGCAATCTGACCTACATTCCTGAATTTCCCTGAGCCTCGCTTGCTACCCTGTGGAATGGGCACACTACTCACATGGGACTGTACATGTGGGTAAATACCAAGGTGCACAATTGCTGAATCATGTGGCAAGACTTTATTTAACTTTGTAAGAAACTGCCAAACTGCCCTCCGAAGTGGCTGTACCATTTTGCATTCCCACCATTAATGAACAAGAGAGTTCCCATTGCTCCACATCCTTGCCAGCATTTCGCGTTGTCAGTGGTTAGCTGCTCTAATAGGTGTGTAGTGGTAGCTTGTTTTAATTTGCAATTCTCCAATGGTATATGATGTTGATCTTCTTTTCATATGCTTATTTGCCATCTGTATACCTCCTTTGTCAAGGTGTCTGTTGAGAACTTTTGCCCATTTTTTAGTTGAGTTGTATCTTTTTTTCATCGTTGAGTTTTAAGAGCTCTTTGTATAGTTTGGGTACAAGTCCTTTATCAGATATGTGTTTTGCAAATTTCTCCCAGTCTGTAGGTTGCCTTCTCCTTCTCTTAACAATGTTTTTGGCAGGGGGCGCCTGGGTGGCACAGCGGTTAAGCGTCTGCCTTCGGCTCAGGGCGTGATCCCGGCGTTATGGGATCGAGCCCCACATCAGGCTCTTCTGCTGTGAGCCTGCTTCTTCCTCTCCCACTCCCCCTGCTTGTGTTCCCTCTCTCGCTGGCTGTCTCTATCTCTGTTGAAAAATAAATAAAATCTTTAAAAAAAAAACAAAAAACAATGTTTTTGGCAGAGCAGAAGTTTTTAATTTCAATAAAGTTTAACTTATCAATTTTTTCTTTTATATTCATGCATTTGGTATTGTATCTAAAAAGTCATCACCCAACCCATGGCCACCTAATATTCTCCTATGTCATCTTCTACAAGTTTCACAATGTTGCATTTTACACTTAGGACAATAATCTATTTTGAGTTAATTTTTGTGAATGGTGTGAAGTATCTAGATTCATTTTTTTGCATGTGGATATCCATTTGTTCCAGCATTAATTATTGAAAGACTGTCCTTTCTCCAGTGAATTGCTTCTACTCCTTTGTCAAAGATCAATTGACAATATTTATATGAGTCTATTTCTGTGGGTCCATTCTGTTCCATTGATCTATTTGCCTCGTCTTTTGCCAATACCATACTGTCTCAGTTTACTATAGCTTTACGGTAAGTTTAGAAGTCAAGTAGTATCAGTTCTCCAACTTCACTCTTCTTCAATATTGTGTTGGCTCTTCTGGGCCTTTTGCCTTTCATATAAACTTTATAATCAGTTTGTTAATATTCACAAAACAACTTGCTGGGATTTTAATTGGGATTGCATTAACTCTATAGATCAAGTTAAGAAGAACTGGCATCTCAACAATACTGAGTCCTCCTATCCGTGAGCCTGGAATAGAGCTCCATTGATTTAGATCTTATTTGATTTCTTTTATTGGAGTTGTTTTAGTTCCCTTCTTATAGATCTTTTACATATTTGTTAAATGTATACCTAAATATTTCATTTTTGTGTGCTAATGCAAGATTGTTTACATTCTATTGTACAAGATAGGAAGTGAAAGACGTTGCTAAGGAAGGGAGTGGTGTTGTATATGTATGTTTAAGAAGATTGTTCTACTAACAGTGTGGAAGACAGATTCAATTTGACTAAAATTGGAGATAGGAAGACAACTTAGGAAGATTTTTTTTTAAATATGTACAAGTAGAATAAAGACCTAAACTGAGGAAGTGGCAGAAGGTATGGGAAATGGTTAGTCTAGCTCAAGAAATAAGGCAAATAGGGGCGCCTGGGTGGCACAGCGGTTAAGCGTCTGCCTTCGGCTCAGGGCGTGATCCCGGCCTTATGGGAGAGCCCCACATCAGGCTCCTCCGCTATGAGCCTGCTTCTTCCTCTCCCACTCCCCCTGCTTGTGTTCCCTCTCTCGCTGGCTGTCTCTATCTCTGTCGAATAAATAAATAAAATCTTTAAAAAAAAAAAAAAAGAAATAAGGCAAATAGTAAGGATCTTCTTTTCTGGAGGAAGCCAAGCAGACAGATCTTACAACAGCATTGAACACTATTCACCTGAACTAATCTTGATATGCCAGGGCGGTGGCATTGAAAGACCAAAATGGCAGTGTTAGCTACCTACCTCAACATCCATTTATCCCTTGCCTCTTTTCCTGCCTAACACAATACCAATTTTGCTCAAGTACCCTCCTTTCCCACATTACCAAGTACTACAGGGGAAGCCTACATTAGTCCAAACTCCAGGGGTGGCTTAATTGGTCTAAGGGTGACCTCACCCATGTCACCAGGACTGGACCAGGAATGGGCATGTGGCCAATGAGACAAAAGAGAGAGTCTGCTGAGTGGGGTGGGTACAGAGACTGAAAAAAATTTCCTCTATCATAAGTGAAAGCCACAAGAAGAAATAGTCTCTTGATTTGCTCTGAAGGTTGTCCTATCTTTGTGGCTCCCAGAACTTCGATAGCCATATTGCTATCAGCTGGAATATGGAGCCAACAGTGAATGTGGTATAGCATAGAGAGAGCATCATTGAGCTGCTGAGGCAAGGAAACCACATCTCTTCATTGCTTAAGGCAATTTGAGGTGGGATTTCTGCACATCTGAAAGTGCCCATCTGTTAACACTGCCCTTATGCAACAACTAAGCTAAAGGAAGCTTGCCTGCTATCCACCATCCCTCTGAGGATACTAAGTTTTTTCTTAGTATCTGAGAGTAAGAGTTTGCCTGCTTGTTTTCTGTTCTATCCCCCACATCCGAACCTGACTTAAGAAATATCTAATGAATCAGTGAGTGAATGAAACACTCAAGCCAAAATTTGAGACACTTGTCTAGCTACTCCCTATTTCCCACTGTGTTTCCTCCCATCAAGATTTAGCATTATTGAGTCATGACTGTTGTATGCCCTTGACAATTGCCAAAGATTATAGCAAGAAATAGCTATATCAGAATTGCCTCTACATTTGCTATAACAAAAGATTGTGGAACACACTGTATGATGCTTTTGGAGTTCCTGTACAAAGTCTTCTCAAATAGACTTAATGCCAGACAAAAAGCTTACCTCTTTTGGAGAATTGTTCTGCTTCCTTCTAGTAGGTTGTGTGGACTATCTAATTGGGTATCCCTTTTTGCCCTGGCTGCCAGGAAGCTCGGTACCTAATCTGAGGCTAAATCACAGTGACTGTGTTACACCTGACGGTCAGTGCTTGTTTCTTTCTCCTTTCTATGGCTTTGCTTTTCTAATTTTAGTTGAATGACCTTATTGTGTTTGCCTTTATTGTAAGTTGCTTCAAATCCTTTTCAGAGAGAGGTGTGTATTAAAAAAAAAAAAATTAACAGCTCAATTCTAAAAAGCCATGCAGAGCCTGAGTTGGCACCACTTGCTCTTTGTAATAGCCTGGGAGGGCCCCCAAAGTAGCCTGGTGCTTTATCTTTACAAACACATGTCAGCCAGAGCAGCGGTGCTCACCAGAGATCTCGGGAGACAAGGGCAAAAATCACCCGTCATTTTCTACTGAATGGGTGTCTGGAGGACCATTCAGGCTCCTAGTGGCTGGATTTGGTGGGGCGGATTAACGTGGAGAGCCCTTGGAAAATCAGCATCCACCCTGTCCGCACCGGCTATTGTTCCAGAGGTGAGTCGTTCTGCCTAGTTTGGAAGATGGAATCTCTCTCCGGCCTGGCCCCCAGCCCCGCTGGCTTTGGCCGCTCACGGTCCTGTGCCCTTTCCCCCACCTCTGGACCACAGGCCTCTCCAGCCAGCCCTCTGTGCCAACTGGCAGAGGGTGCTCTTGTCCAGCAGATCTGACTCCCTCCCCAGAAGGAGCTCCCGGGGCTTTCCCGCTCCAGCTGGGCTGCCTCCACCAGCTGGGGGTCCTGAAGCCCTCACTTGGGCAAATTGCTGTTTTTTTCCAAAAGCTGTGCCCCCAAACCACTGCTGAACCGGCCTCACTCCCCTTCAAGCGTGTGTGCCTCTCTCTGCACCCCGGTTTCCCCGTAGGTAGAACGGAATGAGGCTGTGTGGGGGGGACATGGTTTGGTTTGCTGATACCATGTGTGAGTGTTGGTGGGGAGGAGAGAGCAAGCGTGCGCATGCGTGAAGACACACTGCCCTCTCAGAGCTCTGCAGTAATAGATTTCATGATTTAATTGGAAATTTAGTAAATCTGCTAAAACATTTAGTGGTTTAAATTTTTTCCTGTTCTGCAAAGAGACAAAGGCTTCTGGTTTACCCTGTGTCTTTCAACAACTTTAATTTCATTTGTAAATTACGGATGGAAGTAGCATTTCCACTCGATTGCATACTGGGCATTAAGAAGACAAAAACCTTCATTGTTTGCAGCCCTTGGGATTTTTTTTCAGACATTAAGCTGTAGGTGGCATTCTTTATACTTGACATCAGAGCACTTTTGTCAGGCGTTTAGTTGACAGGATTTACTGCCAGCCCATCCTAGGTGTGTGAAGCAGAGAAAACAAGAAAATATTTCGTTCAGGTGGGCAGAGAGAGGAACGCAGAGGCCCATCAGCCCGATCGGGTAACCGCTGCTTTTCAAACTGTGTAATTAAAGATCTTTAGAGTTCTTCGAAGGGAATTAATTAGTAGAGAAAGGCTGTTTTGTTTACAGTCTTTATCATCACCATAATCAAAAGCCAGCCTAGATACTGGTGGCAAACTGGACTGAATTCTCCAAAGCCAAGGGCGCTTCACGCAGAGTTTGCTCTCAGGGGTTTGTTCCATCTGTGCGTTAACTTGCCATTGGGCGGAGGGGGAAGGTGGGGGGCGAGTGATGCGCTGTGCAGGGGGTAGAGGAGAGGTACTTGGGAGAGTGAAAACATCCGTGGCCCGTGTGGAGCTCCCACCGCCAATGCCCACCTGCGTGTATTAGTCTTTAGGTTCACTTGTCCAGATGGTTTGTCCATGGGTGACTGTTTTCAGGCAGACCACCGAACCTGAGAAGCCCTAAAGAAACCATCCGGTAATGGGTCACAGTGGATATCATGGCCCTGGCCTGGTGGCATCAGACATACCTGGCGCACTTCATAATAAATGCAGATGGCTGGGTCTCACTCAGACCCACTGAACCAGAACCTCCTGGGATGGGACTCAGGAATCTATGTTATTAACTCACTACCCAGGTGCTTCTGTTACGCAGCCAGGTTTGAGATGCAGAATGACTGGTTTATACCACCAGTAAAAGGGCCTGGGCATGAAGTGGGGAGAAGGGCAGGGCTACCCGGGAAAATTACCTTGGGCCAGGAAAGGCTCGTCATGGGGTATTAGACCCACGGCCTCTGAGTATAGACCAAAGCTGCAGGGAAGCGGGGTCAGTCTGCAAAGCACAAGCAAACCCTCACCTTGAATGATCATCCTAGAAACCCAGCCTCAGCAACAGGGGCCATTTTCCAAGCCGAGAGAGACTGCAGGGCAGCTGCTGCCCTATTGTTCCCCGTCCCTCCAAAATCCCATTTCATGGTGCCAGGGAATGTTTGAAAGGACCAGCAGAGTGAAGGGAGCGGCTGTGTTGGTCAAATGATTGTCCAGCTTGTGAGAAGCGGGTCTCAGTAGGACCTGGGTTTTATAGGCCCAATTTCATCTGATTACCTTGGTACTGATAGTCCAGACCCTGTCTTGCCTGAGCTTGACAAGAGCTCAGAGATGGCTTCCTCAGCTGTCCCAAACTGTGTCTTTACCTGGCCACCTCTGCAATCCACGTATACCATGCAATCTGGATCTCATAGACCCTCTAGTCCCAGCCTTTTGCTTTAGTTTCATTTTCAGTGGGAAGTTTATATTGTAGGGGTGCCTGGCTGGCTCAGTTGGAAGAGTGTGGGCCTCTTGATCTCAGGGTCATGAGTTCAATCCTCACTGGGTGCAGCGATGGCTAAAAAATTACATAAATAAACTTCAAAAAAATTATATCGTAAAAGTAATACAAATATGCCGTTAAAAAGAATTTCTTTAAAAACAAGTAGAGTTTTTCAGAGTAGGGAGGGAAAGCTCTTCGTGTAATCTTACCCTTCAGAGATAATCCCTCATTTTCAAGATGTGGACACCAGGGTTCAGAGAGGTGAAGTCCGTAATTTTGCGGCAGAGCAAGGACAGGGATCCCTGACCCCTCTGCCCAATGCTCTTTCCACCTACTCCTCTTTGAAGGAGGCCTCTGGCAGCACCCCGGGTCTTCAGAAACTTTTTGATGCCACCGACGGGGAGGGGACTAACTCATTTCTCATCCATCAGTAAAGGTGATCAGCACACTTTTCTGGAAGCCTGAAGCTCCAAACTGGATTCTTCCCGATTATAGGAAACACATCATGTGTCTGATTCCTCCTCCACCCCTCTGGCCTTTACACCCATCCGTCTCTCTTCACAAGGCTTCGCTTTTTTGAACCAGGTTCCCAGAGCTTACAGAGTCTCAACAAAGAAAGCAGAACTAAGCATTGTCCGTAACTGTTGGTTGGGTGGGGTCCTGTGAGCAGAGCACCTGTGGCCGGCTTGGAAATGCCCCGGGGCGAGCGGAGAAGAGAAGGCCAGCAGCGCCCCAGTCTCCCCTAGCGGAGCCCTCTGTGCTGTGTTCTGTGAGTTCCCCCAAAGGCTTGTTCACTTTGTCCCAGGACTCCTGGGACACTCAAGCCTGCCCCGCGGTGGTTCTCTCCTTCTCCCACATACCATCTGGTGATGGGGTAGGGCCTGGGCGGGCTGTAGAATTAAATATCCTCGGCTCCCAAGTGAGGGGGGCACACAGGCAAGGTGTGGTTCTAGGGAGAGGCTTTCACAACCCTCAGCAAAGTGGAAGTTTACACCTCGGGTTGTGAGCGTTTTCTTCAGTCGGCCCCGTGGACTGTCACACTCAGGCCCGCTCTCAGTACTTGCTGAGTCCTACTGGCACAAGAAGAACTTTCCTGGCCCCAAGCATGTGCTAGCCACCGGGGCGGGCGCTTCCCACAAAGCATCTCATTTAATCTCCCCTCGGAGAGGGCGCTCTTACCATCTCTCAGAGAAGCTAGCTGCCCCAAGAGTCAGGTTTCCAATCCAGGTTGATTTGATCGCAGAGCCTGACAATTTATAAATGTGAATGCAGGCCTGGTGTCGGATATTAGCCCAAACCTTTCCCAGCCTGAGACAAAGCTGACGGAAGAAGGCAAGGTCAACTCAAGTGAGGACTGGTTTCTCACCCTTAATCCCAGGAAGTAGATGCCAAGCAAGGCCGTCCTCCTGTCGTGCTGGGTGGAACTTTGGGGGACACCGTGTCACCCGAACACAGAACAAGGACACACTCACCTGGAGCTGGGAATCTGTTATCCTGCCTTGCTGATTTATTTATTTATTTTATGTTTAATCCCTTCTTTCCCCCTAGAAAAATGATCTCCACCTCTTTTGAAACCCTTTGCCAATCATTCTGTTGACGGCAGTGACGTAGATGGACCACGGCAATTGATAAAGAAATAAAGGCCTCTGTTAGATGTCAGGGTGCAGAGGGAGGCCGAGGTGGCCCTAATCAGCAGATACACCCAGCCAGCCCAGAGGTAATGTCCAGGGGAGCCCAAAGTGGTTTTTGTTTTTGTTTTTGTTTTTCCTTTCACCGTTTTAAAATCCATGTCAGTGAAGCCAGGTTCATGGTGCGCCCCTCGGAGAAACCTCTTGCTTCTTAAGCCTAGTCTGAATCTCCTCGGTTTGCTGTGCCATTGTTGGAAGAGACCTTCATTTTAAATCTTTTCTTTTCTGTGGGCCCCTCCTTCTCTCCCTCCTCCCCAAATGTTTTAGCATCTGTTAATCCCAGTTGGAAACCTTAGCAGATAAAAGTCGTGTTCTGTGTAGATTGCTTCCAGAACAAATACGGGGTGGTAGATAATTTAGCATTCAGTTTCAGGAGAGCTTAGGGTGGGGGCTGCGGGGGCCAGCACCTCTTCCTCATAAGACATCCAGTAAAAGCAAAAGCAAAGTAATTCCCCGGCTCAGATGGAATGCATGTAGGTCAGGTTCATTTCCAGAGTGGCCGCTGCCTGCATTTAGGTGATATTAGAAGCCACCATGACAGCAAAGTAGTTTTATGCATAGCGGCTTAGCGAACACTCTGAGAACTAGTTTAGTGAAGCTATCAGGTTGAAAAATGCGAAGTCACAAAGTTTTAATGAAACTAAGTGTGGATCAACGTATCATAAAGAGCATCCAGGATGACTTAAAAGACCCACGGGTGGAAATAAGAATGGATCTTCGGGATTTATTTGGCAAAGCCCGTCTATTTTGACCTTTTTTTCCGTTTCATATTAAGGCCACTGAAAGTGTGTTTTGTTTGGCTGGGGCTGGAGGAGGACAGCCGCTAGTGGGGCCGTTCCGCCAAGGCTGCCACTGAAGTTGAGCAGCATTAATTGACTGATAAGGGCCGGGCATCGAATAGCGGAGAGAAAGGCCATCACAGATTTTCTTGCTTTATTTCTCTCTGCACTTCATTTACATCTTAAGCCACATTGGTGATCCAGATTTGAATAAAGCCACAGCTTAAGCCATGATTAGATCTCAATAGCTTGGATTTTCTATGAAATTGCTGCATTTTTACTAGATGTATTTAGAAATACTGGTGAAAACTGACACCTTGGGTAACTTTATCATTTAAAATGGTGCTTCGGGTGGAAAAAAAAAAAAAGAAAGAAAAAACCCGCTAAAATGGGGGTATTAGTCGCCAGGCCTTTGACTCAAGCAGTGTCAGGGGTTAGAATTATACAAAAGCCAAGCTGAGCACGACGTGGGCAAGAAAGAATGCAGATAACTCAACCCACCACCTTCCCCGAAGCCCACTCTCCCCAAAAATGTTAATCGAAGCAGTGATCCCATAACCTGAAGAAAAATAAGGAAGGCAAAAGGAATATATAATGCAACAAGGAGCTTTTTTAATGCTGAGATTTTTTTTTTTTTAATCATGAAGCAATATTTTTAACTCTAAGGTTAACCTGCTAATCCTTAAGCTGGTGATATGACAGTGTCAAATGTGATGGGATTTTGTGATTCTCATTATTGTTATGTATTGTTCTTTCCCTGGTATTCCATATTAATATTTATAAATGCCCTTTTTATAGAACCAAGAGGACCAAAACCCATTATTAAATTTTTAAAATGGACAACCCTCGCATCCAATATAGTTGATTACAATTTAGAACAAAAAGGATTTCGGTAGTAATCCACTTCTTGCTTCTCGTTGTTGTTGATTTGTGTGGACAGCAGAGCTCCCGACGTTATTTAAAACAACAACAACCCAAAAAAAACCCTACTGCTTGCCCAAAGTAACATCCAAATGACAGAGAATAACAGACTATTGATCCTGCTTCCCGAGAAGGAGGTGAAAGGCAGCAAGAGCAGGTAAGAGGGTACGATGGAGAAAAGGTGTGCATTTAAAATACTAAGTCCCCCACCAAGAGCAAGGGCAAAATGAAAGTCGATTCAAATTTGAAAAAGGAGGTTGTTCATTCAGTTGTTTTCAAGAGCCTCATTTTACTTGACAAGTGGCCTCCAAAGGGTTCAGTAGGCATCCATGTGTGTGAGAGAGGGAGTCTCTGTAGTAAAGAGAGGCGAATCAATCATCCCACAGCCTAACCGTTGGGAGAGAGTCAAAATTGACAACGGATCTACCCAGCGCGTTCTCCTTTCAGCACCATGGGATGCAATCAAACATCCCTTAGAGTCAAAAAAGGAAGGAAAAGTCTCTCCGCTCAGCGACATTACTATGTCCTCAGCTCTGGGTAGCCAAGAAGAGTCTTCAGCCCCAGAGAGGAATATTCCTCATGGAAGAAAGATATTTAATGGCCAGCTGGCCCCACCACTCCCTCTGCCTCCAAAAGGGACTGAATAACTCAGTGTCATTAGCAGGAGTGTGTAGAACTAATTGACTGTAGTTTGGGGGGCGGAGAGAGGGGTTGCCGTTGCTGGGTGGCCTCATTTTGTAGAAGGATCATCAAGGAGGAGAAAAGGTAACAACTCTGCTCATGAAACCAAGAACCTGGAGCAGTTTTGACAAATTATTAGAAATGTCTCAACTCCTCAGTTGGTTAAGCATCTGCCTTCAATTTGGGTCGTGATCTCAGGGTCCTAGGATGGAGCCCCTCATTAGGCTCCTTGCTCATCGCGGAGTCTGCTTCTCCCTCTCCCTCTGCCCCTCCCCTGCTCGTGCTCACTCACTCTTTCTCTCTCTCTCTCTGATAAATAAAATCTTTAAAAATAAAAAAAAAGTCTCAACACTATCCCTTTGGAGAGAGAGTGTTTTCATGGGTTATATTTTATTCTTGTTTATAAAAATCACTTTTTTCTCAACTCAATGTCCGAAGCCTGGGCTTCAGAATCAGACCCAAGTGTGAGTCCTGGCTCTTTCCCTTCAAACTGTGCAATTTTGGGCAAGTTACTTTATCAAATTTTCCTAATTGTAAAATAGGGAAAATGAGGTGCCTGGGTGGTTCAGTTGGTTAAACTTCTGACTCTTGGTTCCAGCTCAAGCCATGGGATCTCATGAGTTGTGGGATCCAACATTGTGGCCCCTGTGGCGGGCTTCTCACTCAGCAAGGAGTCTGCTTGAGATTCTCTCCCTTTGCCCTCCCCCCAGCCCCCACTCATGTGCACGCTTGTGCTCTCTGTCTCAAGATAAATAAATCTTAAAAAAAAAAAATAAAAGGGGGGGTGGGGAAGCTGACCCTACTTCATGCTGTGTTGGGAGAGCCAATGCGATGACTGCAAGTCATGCGGGCCTGGCCCAGAGTAAGTGTTCGAGAAACAGTAGCTCTAATTAGTAAATATGTCCATGGCTTGGGAGATTTGAAACTCCGATTCCTTATTTGTGGATAATTTTCTCTCTTTTATCCTCTCCTGGTTTGAGAATTACAGCCATGGGTCCTTGTAACTATAGGTCTGCACATTCAACTAAACAAACCAGTGGGGTGTGGGGGGGGGGCAGGTTGCTTGAGGAATTCCAGACTATGTTTCGCCTTCCAAGATAAAACACTGGGCATTTATTTTGAAACACATTAGGGTATTTTCTAACACCAATGAGGAAAGAGGAGTCCGAACTGATGCCTAGTGGTTCTGACAGTTAATTCCATTACAATGCAGAGTTACGGCCAGGGAGGCGGTGTGTCCGCTCCCAGCTCTGTCTGTTGAAAGCAGCAGTGGAGTAACTCAACTCCAACGAAACCCAAGTTTGGGGAAGCAATGAGAAGGCTATTCATTGTGACCAATCTTTATAGAAACTGGCCTCGCCTTCTGCGGAAACATGTCTTATGTTTCAAGCATGTGGAATGGCCTGGTTTTGCAGGGTGGTGTTCGTTCAGAAAGGAGGCTAAGGGTGCAGGCTTCTCAGACCTCTCAAAATGTGTCAGCCGACCTCTCCCTGAAGTCCCTAACGTTGTCCTGTCTTTAAGCATCTTCATCGGAACTCCTGAGTGAGGTTGGAGTGATTTGCTTTGGGTGCCTTCTCCTGCTTTCCACGGGGGACCCCAGGCTTCTTGCCATACTCTTCTCAGGTAGTTGGTGGCCCGAATTGGCCCCATGGGTCTCCTCTCGCTGCCGTCACTCGCTGCCCCCAAACTGTTCTCCTTCCACCGACATATCAAGTTTTACCCATCCTCTGCTCTGTTTCCTTAGGAGGACCCTGAAGGAGCATCCCGGCACCCTAGTAGAAAGCTTAGTAAGAGCTTGATTAGAATTGGATACCTGCATTCAGCCATTGGTGCTAGCCTAATGAAATAGTGACTTCTTCCCCCGGAGATAACATTTCCTTTATGGAGGACAGGTTTGGGGCCCTAGCTCACATGGACCCAGGCCACCTGTTCCTCCAGCTGCGACTGTAGCAACACCTGTGCTCCATTGCCGCCTGGAGCTACTTTTCTCACCTGTGCTTCCTTCTCTCTGCGTTCTGCCCCTGGGCCTCTCTCCCCCCGCCCCCCGCCGGCCGTGCTCACACACGTGCGTGTCCACACAGGTGCGCACGCACACATGCACAAGCCTGCAGGGGTGCCAGAGTTAGCGCTGCCCAGAGCACACTTTGACCAACAGAGACACAAGCCCATAGGTAGAACTCCCCTCTCCCATGTCTTTCCCACGGTTCCCCAGAAGCTCCCCCTGGGGGACTGACCCGCCTGCCCACGGTGGTAGCCAGCTCCCAGATGCACCCCTGGACTGCCTTTCCCTTCCTCCCCGTTTTGTTCTCTCTGGTTCCCCCACTCTAGATCCCCAAGTTTACTTCTCAAAAGAAACTACCTGCACATAGGCCCTTATCTCAGACCTTGCTTTTAGGGAGAACCCAAGGCAAAACATCCTTTCTAACAGGATTTCTTAAGAAGACTGTCTTAATCGAAGACACTGCATCTTTGCAGGTAGAATTTCTGTGCTGTGGGATACATGTTGGGGGCAGTGCTCTTCCTCTGCGGTCCCGCAGTTACCAAGGTGTAATCTCTTATGGCTTTTGTCATGTTGGATTGTCATGACCTGCTTATTGGCTTGTCTCTCCAATATACTGAATTCAGGGACAGTGTCTCCCTTGTCTCCGCATGCCTAGCCCTGTGTCTGGCATGGAGTTGATACTGAATAAACATATTCTTGATGGGTGGAAGATTAAATGAGTGAATGCAAACGACCCATGATTGCCACATATCACTTCTCGTAGTTAACAATTCACCCTACCTAACTGTATTTACATCCCCCCAAATGCAAACATAATATAGCATAAAAATAATCTCACAGAATTAAGGTACATTTTAGAGGAAGAAACGCTCACACGCACGAAGAACACCTTTGTCATCCTTGTGCCCCTCCCTGGTCATCATTCTTGAGCCTCTCGCTTCATAGCCACTGAGGAGCAGGTCCCAACTTGATCCCTTTTTTCTGCCTTCCCAGGTAATCCTTTAGGTATAATTTGGATCTGCATAGACTTTCCTTCAGACATTCCTCTAGGGGATAAGGGAGTCCTATCAAGAATTTCAGGTCTTCTACGAGTTTTTAGGATCCCTCAGAACTGGAGTGACAAGGCACGTAGTCCCCATATTTTACCTGGGTCCCTATAATAAAAGACCAAGCCATCTTGGGAAGCTGGCACCAAGAAGAGAAACTCACTTGAGAGGCGTCTCCGTGGAGATCAGCAAGCTCCGTGCAGATTCCCTTACCCTCTGTCTGAAACTTCCTGTGCAACTGTGACGATTTTTCTCTGCGACCCGTTTATTCCCCCTGGGGAGATGCTGAGCCCAGCAGGTGGGGAGGCAGGACCTCTATGGGAGAACGGAGCTGGAGTGACCGTGCTTCCCTCTGTAGCCAGGAAGGCTCAGCACCCTTGTCCCCGCAGCTGGAGGGTCTTTCACTAGCTTAAGTGGAGTCTTAAAGCCTTACCTACTTTGAAGCATTTGAAACAATTGCAAGTTTGTACATGATCTTTTAAATTTAGTTTCCCATTTAAGTGAGAAATTGAGCTCTCAGCAATGTCTGCTAGAAAGTAGAAGTTGTAACGGACTGAAGTAAGCTTCCTCTCGCCGTCCTAACAGCCATGGTTATCAGTTAGGGGGCTTCTGATTGCAAGTAACAGAAACTCCAAACCAAACCTGTTTGAACAATAAGTAATTTATTATCTCACATAACAGAAAGAAAAGAGGTAAGTTAAGTTCGGGCTGGTGGAGTCAGCAGCTCAAAGATGTCATCAAGGACCTACATTCTCTTTACTCCACGAGGTTAAGTGTTGGTCTCAACTTTGGGAGTGAGAAGGTTATAGCAGTCAGCCCCAGGCTTCACACCCAGACCCCAGAATCCAGAGGAAAAAGAAAGACTACCTCGTACGGTGGTTTCTTTTAGGAGAAAGGCAACATTTCCCAAAGATCCCCCATCTGACTTAATCTCATATCTAGGAAAGGGTCTTAGTTTGAGCTTAATTATATTCTAGTAAGAAATAATTCCCAGGATGTGAGGGTGACCCTGCTGTAACATCTGTCACCCCATTGATGGCCAAGGTTGATGTGGCTGCTCTGGCTGCCTAGGTGAGTGTCCCCTTTCTCCCCCATGGTTCCATGTGTGTTCCTCCCAAAGCTGCCCACTCAGTGGAAGAGGACAACCTTACCTGATAGAGAAGGATTGTTCTTCAAAGGTATTCGGGTAACTCCCCTGCTAGATCTCCAAACAAGCTCTAAAGTACCAGTTGTAGAAGACGAGGTGAATCGAGCTTCTAAGATTCTAGATACACCCAAATGAGGTGCTACGTGTGGCAGCCTGCCTTTCTCAGGAAAAAGGAAGGAAGGAAGGAAGAAAGAGAAAAGAAAAAGAGAAAGAAAGAAAGAGAAAGAAAGAAAGAAAAAGAAAAGAAAGGAAGGAAGGAAAGGAAGGAAGAAAAGAGAGGGGAGGGAGAAAGAAAGGAAAGAAAGAGAGAGAAAATGAAGGGTGAAAGGAAAAGGGAGGGAGGGAGGAAGGACAGACCCCCAAATCTCACTGGTTGCACACAACAAACGTTTACTTTTTGCTTCATGCAAAGTCTCCTGTGAATCCAGAGACTTTCCAGGATGGTGATTTCCATGGGTTGGCTCAGAAGTCTGGCGGCACCTGCATCTCCAAACCTTCTTCCACAATCAGTGTGGTGGAGGAAGAGTGGTGGGAGGTCTTGTGCAACAATCTAATGCTGAAGCCTGGGGTGATACTTGGCACTTTCCTTCATGACCCATTAGTTACTCAGCCCCATCCAACTGCAAGGGGATGGAGAAGTGTGATCTTCCCCTGCCCTAGGGATGGACGGTAGAACCACGTAAGGAGGGTGCTGGAAAGTCTCTGTCACCACGCCCAGCTTGCGAGGAGGTGGGAGAGAAGCGAGCCGTGTTTACGGGCTGATCTGGAGTGGGGCGGATGTTAGGGACTGAACTGCCTATGTATTCCAGGTGGTTTGAATACTAAGGAGACAACAAATATAAACCTTTGAGATTCTTGAAAATGACACAGAAATCACAGAGTAGGTCATTCTGGACTGACCAGATTGATTCCTCAATCTTTAATTTGATCATCAGAGAAAAGAATGACAATTCTAGTTACCTGTGTTAGAATCTTACCTAAACGCACCACCACCCTCTACCTGAAAAGTCCCTTCTGCCTAAACAATTTGAATCGGGTGATACAGATTTTTTGACATCGGGGTTCATTTACACTTCACAACTGACTATTTGAGAGTCCATAAAATATGCTTTTCCACTCTGCGGAGCAATCTCTGTTAAGTTAAAATGCTATTAAATCTCTAACAATCACACCCAGGCCTGGATATGAGAAAGAAGTATGTGGGGAACTTTTGGAAGCTCTTTTTTCCTATAAAACCAAACCTAGGACACTGTAAAAGGGTTTGTCATGTCCCCTCAATTTCCCAAAATGGGACTGGACTCCTCTTCTCCAAAAGGTAGCATCTGGGGGCGCTTGGGTGGCTCAGCTGTTAAGCGTCTGCCTTCAGCTCAGGTCATGATCCCAGGGTCCTGGGATCGAGCCCCGCATTGGGCTCCCTGCTCAGCAGGAAGCCTGCTTCTCCCTCTCCCACTCCCTGTGCTTGTGTTCCCTCTCTCACTGTCTCTCTCTGTCGTATATTTTTATAAATAAATAAATTTTATAAATAAATAAAATCTTTTTAAAAAAATTTTAAAAAAATAAAAGGTAGTGTCTGCCACATTTTAAAAAACTTCTTCTAGCCCTCTTGGCCTTCCAGTGACCAGCTGCATTAAAATTCCTCAGGAGAATTTTAAAACCTTGTACAAACAGGAGAAAAGAGGTAAATAAATAAATAAATAAATAAATAAATAAATAAATAAAATAGAAGCAGCTCCAGCTTGGAGACTCCGCTTGAATAGCTGTAGGATGTGGCTCCGGAATCTGGAATTTTATAACATCCCTCGAGCTATCACGGTGCAGTGCCAGGCTTCCCATCACAGCAGTCTGTCACCAGGTAAAGAGCCCCCTATTGACATTGTTTTCTTCTTCACTTGATGGTTACCTTATTGAACAAATAACGGGTCTCATTAGTGTGTGAGGGAAAACAAAGTGATGTTTATTGAGCCTAATAGAGTGATAAATCCAGTTTGCAGTCACTTTATCGTGTCTAAGGTGAGTTATTTTGCATCTTGGTGCTTTTCGGATAAGCTGGATGAGGAGATCCCCAAAGGAAGCACGGACACGTCTTACTGATTTGACTTCTTGTAGAATAACTTCTAACAGCCCTGAGCCCATTTTTAATATGGTTTTCTCTCTTTATCAGCAGAAGTGTTTGCTAGTGTTCATTGTTTGCCCCTTACAGTAGCAAATACTAGATGACAGAAACCGTGCTTCCACTCTGCCCCTCAGTTTATTCACCTGTGAAGTGGAAATAACAGTAGTATCTATTAAGAGGTTGTTAAAAAGGAAATAAGAAAGAACAGAGAACCCAGCAACAGAGCCACACAAATAAGCCCAGCTGAATTTTGATGAAGATGCAAGAGAAACTGAATAGAGGAAAACAGTCTTTTCAAGTTTGCTGGTGCTGAAGCAATTGGACAGCCTTTGGGTGTGGGGCACAGGGAGGCCCTCCCTTAGTCTCACATCGCATACAAGAAGTAATTCCAAATGGACCTTGGCCTTAAATGGAAAATGGAAAGCTGTAAAACTTTTAGAGGCAAACACAGGGGGGCCTGCATGACTCAGTTGGTTAACCGTCCACCTTCGGCTCAGGTCATGATCCCACGGTCCTGGAATCGAGCCCCACATCAGGCTCGCTGCTCAGCAGGGAGTCTGTTTGTCCCTCTCCCTCTGCCCACCCCCAGCTCATGTTTTTTTTCTCTCTCTCTCTCTCTCAAATAAATAAATAAATCTTTAGAAGCAAACATAAGGAAAAAATCTTTAGGCTGTAAGGCTAGGCAAGGAGTTCTTATACTTGACACGAAAAGCACGATCCATAAAGGGAAAAATTGATAAATTGGACTTCATCAAAATTTTAAAGTTTGCTCTGCGCAAAACCCTGTTAAGACAATGAAAGAACAAATTACAGAGTGGGAGAAAATATTCCAATAAAGAATAGTGTCGGGGCACTTGGCTGGCTCAGTCGGTAGAGCGTGTGACTCTTGATCTCAGGGTTATTGGTTCAAGCCCCACACTGGGTATAGAGATTACTTAAAAATAAATAAACTTCTTTAAAAAAAAGACTAGTATCTACAATAGGTAAAACTCAAAAACTCAAAACTCAACAGTAAAAAAAAAAATCCAATAGAAAATGAACAAAAGACATGAAGAGAATTTCATCCAAAAATATATAGAAATGATAATAAGCACATGGAATTATGTTCACCATCGTTAGGGAAATGCAAAATAAAACTACAGTGAAATGTCAGTACACATCTACCAGAAAGACTAACATAAAAAATAGTGACAACACCAAATGCTTGTGAGGATGTGGAGAAACCAAATCACTCATACGCTCCTCGTGGGAATGTAAAACAGTAAGAAACTAAACGTGCAACTATCATACAACCCGGTAGTTACTCCTGGGCATTCACCCCAGAGAAATGAAGACCTATGTTCACACAAAAACCCATATGGGAATGTTCATAGAAGCTTTATTTGTAACAGCCCAAAGCTGGAAACAACCCAGATGTCCTTCCCCAGGTGAATGGTTAGACATACAGTGGTACAGCCATACCGTGGAATAGTTACTCAGCATGAAAGAGGAATGAACTATTGACACATGAAACAATCTGGGTGAATCTCCGGAAAATCATGCTGAGTGAAAAAAAAAAAACCCACAAAAGATGATGTGCTGCACAATTCCACTTACATTAATGACATTTACAGAAATGAAGAACAGACGAGTGGTTGCTGGGGTTATGGAGGAGAGGGGGTGAGAGGGGTGTAGGTGTGTCTCTAGAAGGCCAACAGGAGGGTCCCAGTGGGGATGGAAATACTGTGTGTCTCGCCTGTATCGATGTTGGTATCCTGGTTTTGATGCTGTTCTATAGTGTTCTGCAAGATAGTATCGCCAGGAGAAACTGGGTAAAGGACACACAGGCTCTCTCGCATGTCCTACAATCAATGGGAATCTACAATTATCTCCAACTAAAAAGTTTACTTAAAATAATTAAATGAGTTGATATCCATGACAGACGCATAGTAAGTCTTGAATAGATTTTAGCTATTCTTGATTGCACTTTCCGCAGTCACTTGATACAACTTCCGTTTCGTCCCTCTGTCCCTCGTGAAACACCATGTGGCAACGGTACAGTGGTGACGCGGTGCCAGCCGGAGTCACCCGCAACCTCTAATCGAAACTCTGACCATTATGAACCAGCTATGTGACGTTAGACAAGATAAAATCTTCCTCGAGCCTTATTTTCTTCATCGGGGAAATGAGGATAATAATTCCCCTCTATCCTCATCGCAGGGCTTTTAGGTTGGTTGGTTTGCTTGTGAAAGAATCAAACAGATGATGTACAGGGAGGGGAGAAGCTTTGAAAACTGTCAAGTGCTACAAAAATGCTTTGCATCGAACATACATTTATTAAATACCTCTTAAACATCTACTACCGCTATTACTAATAAATATGACCATTTACTCGCTTGAAACCCTTGTTGGAATTTGGCATGCAAATTTCCCGAATGTTGCTCATTTGTATTGGAAAAAAGGAAAGAGGTGGGAGGCCTTTTGAAGCCTTTTGAAAATTGAGCTCAGGGGGGGATGAATTCTTATCACTGGGCCCAAGGTATAATTGATTTTCTACACAATGGCTCACAGGTGCTACATTTAACACCCTGAGTAGTAGGAGGATGGAAATGCATTCCAAGGTGCAGCTTTAACTTACAATATCTACATAGTCAGCCCCTTCGCTCTGGGGAAGGCTGAGAAGCCTGGTGGGCTGGCGTCCCCACCTTTCTGAATGTGCTGAGGCCCCTGCTCCTTACTTACCTTCTCATCCCACTCAGCGGATTGGGCCTCACGTTTCTTATTTTCAGTGGCCGGATGCCAACAGCCCCTCTTTTGGGGCCTGATCACGAGGTTAGGGAGGAACACAGGGCAAGCCCCCATGAAATACATATTAATATTATAACAACCCTTTCAGAGTTCACTGTTGCTATGTCAACAAAGCAGCTGGGGAAATTGGGAAATGAGGTCGGCTTTGGCAACATGGCAATGTTTCCTTCTCTCAGAACAATTGGTCTGTGACACCAGCCAGCCTTTTCCTACCTACCCTTTCTCCTGCTTATTTATGGGAAAACTGAGAAGCAAAGCAATAGTCATTAAGGTTTCGGGTTAGGGGGGCGCCTGGGTGGCTCAGCTGGTTAAGCGTCTGCCTTCAGCTCAAGTTGTGATCTCAGGGTCCTGGGATGGAGCCCCATACTGGGGTCCCTCCCTGCTCAGTGGGGAGTCTGCTTCTCCCTCTCCCTCTGCCCCCCCTCACCCCCCCCCACTTGTTCTCCCTTTCTCTCTCAAATAAACAAAATATTTTTTAAAAAAAGGGGGGGTTGTGGTTAGGGAGCTTCTGTGTCATGGAAAAAGCAACAGAAATAAAATTATTTCTCTCTCCCCCTTTTCACTTGTTTATGTCAGTTTCTTGGTCCCAACCTGGACTCCACTGGACTGAACGTGGATTCTGTACCAAACTCTGCAGCTTTGGGTGAATTACTGGCTTTGTCTCGTCCTATGAAATAAAGTTGTAGTCATAGGACCAGCTACATAATTTGGGGGGCTCAATGCAATATAAAAATGTAGGGCCCCTTTTTCAAAAATTAAGAATTTCAAGATGGCGGCAGCAGAGCATTAAACCAAGCACAGTGCCTTTCTAAGGACAGGGCCGTGTGGGAAGGCACAGGTCTCAGACCCATGAAGCTAGTACTACACAGCAGTTATGACTCTAGGCTTCCAAATGAGAGAAGCCAAGTCACACTCATTCCTCAGAAAGGTAAGTTAGTAGATGGTTGCTGCGGTATTATGGAAGCCAAGGGAGAGTTTCACCCTGGTGAAAAAGCAGAGTCTAGACCATTCCTGAGTTTTCTGTCTTATGGCTTCAGCCACCAGAGAGACTAACTTGCTCCCTGGTCTCCTAAATGTGAACTCTTGGGAAGGGCCTCCCAGCCTAAATTAGGTCAGGTGCCCAGTCTAGACCAGTCAACCCTGCATGGGAGCCCAGCTGAATTTCAGAATACTGGTAGAGGCCCAGCAGGTAGTCCCACAGCTGACCTATGTGCCTATGTGTCCTGTGTGTAAGAACAGAGAAAGCAGATGTCACCTCAGTGCTGCTGCAAGATGCTTGGTAACCGGGGCCTACAGAGAGGTGGAGACAAGATGCCTGGGGCCACACTGGACAGTCATGAGGGCAGGCCGCCATGCTGTCTCCCACGAGAAGGGTTGGCCCAGGTGCTTGCATTCACCGTCTGTGGACCGTGAGTCCGTGAGCTCGAAGTTTTCTTACAGCCCTAACATTCTAGAGTATTTCCTCTCTGCTTGTGCTCATCCCCAAAATCAACTTTCAGGAAGCCTTCATGTGAAGGGATAATTTATTTCATTCAATAGATGTCGGTGAAATGTGATTAAATCTTTTAAAATTAAATGAATGTATTTGGAATACACAAGAGAAATGCTCCAGCTTAGCAATTCTGAAGTGAATCCTTTGGTAAAGCAGACTCTTATTTAAATTGAATAACCACTTAGCTCCTTAGCAAATCTGAATTTTTATGTAGAGTGCTTTGCTGAAGATAGAGAGACTGAGGATCCAACTTGGAAAGACAACCACTGAGAAGGGGTTGGGTCTTCAGAGGGCAGAAAAATGTACCAACAGGCCTCACTCTAGCCCACTCTCGCCAAAGTGACAGTGGAGAATTTTCCTTCACCTGGACATCCCTGGGTGGCTTGCCCCTTCCAGGATGCTTGAATGCTTATTCTAGTTTATTCTAGAGCAGTTGTTGTTGTTGTTGCTAACTTTTTGATGGTAGTGTGAGGAGAAGACAAATGAGAGTGACAGAGCTTTAGGCCACTGCTGTCCAATGTGGTAGCCACTGGCCACATGTGGCTGTGAAGCCCGTGAGAGGTGGCCGGACTGAACTGGACGAATCGGGATAGGCTGTATGTGTAAAATACACACTGGATTTTGAAGACTCTGTATGCAAAAAGAACGTAAAACATCTCAATATTATTATGTAATGATTACTTGTTGAAATGATCATTTTTTTCATACATTGGGGCAAATAAAAGGTATTACTAATTTCACCTGATCCTTTCTCCTTTTTATGTTTATTTACTTACTCATTTGTTTTAGTATTTTATTTTTAAGTAATCTCTAGACCCAACTTGGGGCTTGAACTTACAGCCCTGAGATCAAGAGTCACATGCTCTACTGACTGAGCCAGCCAAGCGCCCCTCTTTTTACCTTTTTTTTTTTTTTTTTGTATCAAGTATGCTCCATGCCCACCATGGCACCCAGCTCGGGGCTTGAACTCATGACCCTGAGATCAAGAACTGAGCTGCAATAAAGCGTTAGATGCTTAACCGACTGAGCCACCCAGGTGCCCCTCCTTTTACTTTTTAATGTGGCTACTAAGAAATGTAAAGTTCTTCAAGCAGCTTGGATTCTATTTTCGGTGGACAGAGCTGCCCTAGACCGTGCTGTCCGGCGGAGGTCCTGGGTGTGGCCATGATACCTCATCGGTGAAAGGTTTTCCAAAGCAGAAGATGGAAGCAGGTCAGACTAAGGGAGATTAGATAGAAGACAGAGGTAAAACAGGTGAAGATTTGTCCCATTTTAGGGCTAGGCTAACAACAGTGTCTGGAAGAAATTCGTAGAACTGGAGAAGTGGGAGCCACAGATTGACATCTGTGCTGTTATATCCATACAGTTTCATCTACCCTGTTGTGGAGGATACGAGCCAGCTGTAAATCCCCGAGAGACCCCTCCCATCAGAAGGTGCATCTGCACCCCCGGGGCCGCCCAACAGCACCCCACCCCTTGAGTCTGGGCAGGCTCGGTGACTGCTGTCCCAGTTCTGGGCCCAGCCTTTAAGTTTCCAGCCTATAGTTTCTGCTTCCTTCCTCTAGAGCTTTAAGCCACCATAGAAGAAATCCCACCCCCTCTCTGGAGAGTGGGACTGTATGGGGGAGAGTCCAGGCGAGCCCAGCCTGCCCAATGTCTGCACTGGGGCATCAGGACGTCCAAGTGATGCTGTCTTGGATTCTTCGGACCAGACCGGCCACCAGCCCAGCTGATACCACCAAATATCCCAGCTGGTACCACTGGAACAAACAAATCACCCAGCAGAACACTGCCCAAATTCTTGATCCAAGAATTTATAATAAAAATAAAATTGGTCGATGTCGTAAGCCACTAAGTTTTTAGTGGTTTATGATGTGGCTTTAGTTCACAGGACAACCTGCAAATCATCCACTGTTGGCTCGTGTTTGCAAAAAGCCACCGGCACTCGGGTCAAATATTCATTCAGTCAACTCACCATTCCTTTGAGAACATAAGGGTCTTGAAAAGGAAGCGGTAGAGAGGAAGGGATATTAAGGCCAGTTTGTACAGTCTTGAATTCCAGGCTAAGGAGTTAGATTTTATTCACGGGCAATAGAGAGCCACTAAGTGATTTGAACAGGGAGTAATGTGATCAGAGCTGTGCTTTAGAAACATTACGTAACAGCTTTGTGCAAAATGGCTCAGAGAAGGGAGAGATTAGGAGGGAGAAGGCCAGTTAGATCATCCAAAGGTCCAACATCTCATATGAAAAGCAAATTGTCAGAATCCAAGACAGGGACAGAAGGTAAGTTCCTGTGTTTCTCAGCTGGGAGACATGGAGCCTGGGGGACACGTAGGAACGTGTAGGGCTGTTTGTGCCACAGTGAAGGGCGGCCATTACTAGCATTTGGTGGGCAGGGTCAGAAATGTTAAATGAACGGCAATGCAGAGGCCAGCCCCACAGAATGAAGAACCATCGTGTCCACTGCGCCCTGTTGAATGATACTCGTAGACAGAAGGCGCTACGAGAGGCCGAGTCAACAGAACTCAGTATGTGATGAAATGGAGGAGGAGCCTAGGGGGAGACGCGGATCAGGGCCTTGCTGAAGTTTCTAGATTTGAGGACTGGAATCATAGGCAGAGATGGAAATTCAGGAAGAGGAACAGGCGTGGGTGGAAGCCGTGGAGTGGGAGGCGCTCGTGAGGCCTCGGCTGACGTGTCTCACAGACAGCCGAGTGGGTGTCGGGGCACACTCGGAACAGGTCACCGGTGGGGGCTTAGTAAAGCCAGAAGCTCGCCGTCCCACCTATGGTCTCCATCAGTCTGTAGGGTCCGTAGACCCCTGCTTTAGGTCTTCTCCCTTCTCCCTCGGACCCTGCTCTGGCCTGGGTCCGGCCATCGGCACATTGTGATCGTCGAGGTCCAGAAGGTGAACCTGGGAGGCGAGGGGGATGCTGGACCAAAGGGCAGCAAATCTCGGTCTGCAGCTGGCTCTCTCCGCACCCACCACGCAGAGGCAGCCCCTCAGCCGACCTGTGAACCCCAAGTTCGAGCCGCCAGGTGAGCCAGGAGGAGGGTGCTGACTCTGACTGGCTGGGGACCATGGCTCCACGGAAGGACCCTCGTTACAAGGGTCTTCCCTCACTAGGGAAAGGGTTCTCCCGGGACCACAGGAGAGCCTCTAAAATGACAAGCTGGTACTCCCCCAGAGGAAGAAAAGGGCGTTCCAGTTTCAGACGATGGGAAACACAAGCTTCCCTCTCTCGTGCTCTTCCTTGAGTCTATTCGACCCTAAAACCTGTCTTCCCAAGGGCTCATCTTGTGCCCACTCCTTTCGTAATGACCCGTGAGGAGCAGCGCACCCCAGTTCACCGGGGGCCCACATCGGATCCGAGCCTGCCCACCGTTTCCATCCGTTCCCTCCCCGGGCCTCCAGACCGGTGCCAAAACGCTTGCTTCCTCTGTGAAAAAGAAAGCAGGCCACGGCTGGGGATGATCCATCCTCACTACTGAGGTGCATTACGTGGCAAGGAAATGTGGGGACCCAGAGCAGCCAAGCGACACCTTTGCTCCCCGGGGCAGTATTTAAAAGTGACGTCACCCCAATACCCAATTCAGATTCACACCTTTTAACCTCCACAATCATCTGAGATCCCTATCAAGTTTGATTCCGGTAAGATGCCTCGATATTCTAAATTATTTGTCAGCCTGGCACGGCAAATAAACATTTGTGAAATTCATTTCAAAAGATGCTAACACTGGTGAAACCCACGTGCCCCCAGGGGGATTAGACAAATTTCCATGTCAAATATTTGAGGCAAAGCACTTGTAGAGAAACAGTGTTTTTTTGTGTTTTGATGCCTTTCATTTCCATAAACTAGATTACTTTCTGAAATTACTTTCACACAGAGAACAGTTTCTATTGAATTCCAGTCAGTGAACTCCTCCGAGTGTGAGGTGAATAAAATATCTCAGGGCTGTGGGGCTTCCTTGATGCATATGTACCCGGGTTGTGTAAGGAAGGCAAACCAAGTTGAGATGTTATCTTTAGAGAGCTCATGTACCCAGATCTGCTGTCTTACAGTAATTGCTAAACAACCAATTCATTTAGAGCCTAACAAGGAAGCTCTAGGGCTTTCTCTCCCCCCCCCACACACCCCCATCTCTCCTACCTGGCTAACAATGACTCCAGCTCTGTTGTTAACTGGAGATTTGCTGGCAGGCAGCTGTTTGCTACTGCGACGTTCTCCAACAGTCAAGTTTTATCTGCTTCTTGCAAACACTGATTCTGCCCAAAAAATTCTCACAAAAAAATTTGATCCGAGGAAACATTGTCCTATTGTCCTAGTTCTGTCAAGCCCATAAAATTAAAATGGACTTAGTTTTCTTAAAGGGGAAAAAAAAAGAGAGAGAGAGAAAGTAGTTGAAGGCCCAAGGAGAAGCAAGCTGCTGAGTTAAATGTTAGTTGAAACAAACAGGCATTTCCTGTAGGTGTGGGCTCTGAGCTGCTGTGTGGGGACAGACAGAAGGAGGATTCCTATGGGGGTCGGGGGTGGGGACAAAGGGGACAATCTCTCCTTAGATAAAGCCACTAGAAGGTCTTATCTTCCCGGGCTGGTAAGGAGAGTTCTCAGATCTCAGGGAAGACATTTCTTAGCAAATCTAACCTTGACCAAGCTTAAAATGACCAAGTGATTAGCACGTGAGCGTTCCTCCGCAGCCAGGGTGCGGCCTGTAAACATGAGTCGGCCGGGGCGCTCCCACAGGAGAGGGGGGGAGAGCACGAGGGAAGGGCCTAGAGCAGGCAGGGCTGGTTTTTTGTTTTCGTTTCATCCAGAGACGCAGAGGTGAAGAGAACAGTTTCCAGCTTGACTCCTCTGAGTAAAGTGGGAGCCACGGGAGGGTGTAAAGTGAGGGGCCAGTGGATGTGATCTGCTTTTTTAGCCCGATCACTCCGGCTGCTGAGTTTAGGGTAGACCAAAAGGAGAAAGCATTAGAAGCCAGGTGGAACAGCCAAAGTGCAATATGATGGCAGTTTAGAGCAGGGTGGTAGCTGAGGAAAAGCTGAGGAAAGGCTGAATTCTGGATCTATTTGAAGGCAAACCAACCCGTTCGGGATGTGGGGATAAAGGAAGAGTAAGGGAGGACTCCAAGTTGTTGGCCTGAGCAGCTGGGACAGTGAAGATGCCATTTACTCACATGGAGAAGGCTGTAAATGGAAACCAGGGCTCGGGCATACAGTCTGCATTTTGAGATGTCTATTGGACTTACCCTGTGGAAAAGTCTGGTAGGCAGAGGGCACGGACTTGTCAATGCAGGAGTCATCTATTTACAGATGTTTTTTAAAGCCTTGAAACTGGATGAGATCAGCAAGGAGGCGAAGGTGAAGATAAAAAGAGGTCCTGGGGCTCGTCAACATTAGGCATATTTGCAGCTTATCAAACTGTAATTACAAATGCAAAATAAGGTAACTTTGTATAGAAGAAAATTAGCTATCTGATCCCTTCATGGGCCCTGGAGGATTGAAACACAGGATGTGTACATTGTCAAGGAGACACGGCAAGGTCACTAGGAAATGATGACATCCAGGGAGCTGGGAGGGAAGGGGGCGATAGCGATCGCCTTCAGAGCCGACTCGCCCAGGAAACGGAGGGTATAACAAAGCTCACGGGTGGGACGAGAAAGACCGGGTGCGCCAGGAGGTCATCACAGAGCTGACAGAGGACAGACAGAGAGGAACGGACCAAGGCCCAAGGAACAATCCCTCTTTGCAAACTCTCCTTGGGCTCCTGTTCCTCCTCGCTCCTCGCGGCCCTCACCCGCAGCGGTCCAGGCAAGCAGGTGGCCACGCATGCGCGCGTTCCAGGTTCCTCATGGGCGGAAGAGACTGGAGATGCTGCACCCTGCACGGCCAGCCCGGACTCCCGTTCCCCATCCCCTCACCTTTTCCTTTTTTCTTCAATTCCCTGGCGCCGCCCAGCATCTCACCAAGTCTGTTTCCTGCCTTAACCACTGGCTTGGAAACCCCATGAGGATGACGACTTATCCTTAGTGCCTGGAACTGTGCCTAGGATACAGCAGGCGCTCAATAAGTACGGATTCATGAAATGGGTGATGAGGTTAGGGATGCCAACACCTACTAGTTTTTTTCATCAGCCGTCCCAGCCTCAGTTTTTTGAACTACCAAATGGAAATCTTATCTACCGATAGGTTGTGAGAATTGAAATTAAATGAGATTAGTTTTATAAAGCGACTGGTCTATAATGACTACACAAGAAAATTTCCTCCCTACCTGTGCTCCACTTTGGTCCCAAGAGAGTCAAGGTAGAGAGTTCCAACTCTGATGTCGAGGATGCAAACTAGCTTCCAGCATGGTGGGTTCTCTCTGGCGTCTCAGCTTCGTGTGGAGGGAAGTGCTAAGTGTAAAGGAATGGATTTTCATGATAAGAACTGCTTTTTATAAGATGCCCTCTGATAACGTAAAATAAGATTACCAAGGAATACATTAAAAAAGAACCACATAACATTTTCTCAATGAGAACTTGGTTCATAGTAGATGCTTGATAACATCTGATGAATGAATCAATGAATGGACAGTAAGATCAATCAAAATTTAACCTAAAAGTAAAGGCTGTACTATAATTTGCCCTTGATTATCAATAAATTGCATTCTAATGAAAGTAGCCTACACTGCATTTTCAAGTGCTCTCATTTGTCAGTGGACTTTCCTTTGATCAAACACTAAAAGGCAAAATTTATATTTCTGCATTGAAAAAAGACTTTTGTGTTTGATTCCAAATTTCTTCAATTTTCCCAGCAAAAATGTTAATTTCTTAGTAATTTGGCATGAGATTTAAGCACTTCCAACATCCCTCATTCTCCCCAGTCCTTTTTTAATGCTTTTTACACTGTACAGAAGTTGCTTCTCTCTACTTGTAAGATTCTCATGAGAGCCCAGGGAAGTTCTGAGCACAGAATAAATAAAAGGAAATGATGCCAAGAGGAGGTTTTGATGTTTGCCATCAATAAGAGAGTAACAGCATGCTCAGGATAGGCTGTGGGCGAAGCTCCTGAAGGCTCAGTCCCGGAAGGGTAGTTTGAGGTCATCTTGGAGAAGTTGTTCTTGGCGCTAGAACCCCCCGGAAGATTGGAGTGGGGCGGAGCTCTACTTTGAGGTAACTTTTCCTGGGTCAAATGGACTGAATGACTATGATTCAAAATCTACCAAAAGGAAAAAAATAAAAGCTTCTTCTTGGCTTGAGACATCCATGCCAGATTTCTGCCTGCAGCAAATTTTCGTGGAGAAGCCAGGCGACAGTAAACATATGGGTGTGCTCTTGAAGATGGCAGCCTGTGGGAGGCCACGACCAAGGCAGCTTCTGCTGAGAGTCAGCTGGGGGGCCCATCCAGGAACTGGTGCCCAGTCTGACCATCATCCCACCAACCCCACCGCCTCCACCTCCACCCCCATCCACTCGTACCCCTGCCCTTACTTCTTAGGCTTAGAGTCTGCTTTGCACCGGGACAGGCTTTCCAGGAAAAACAGTAAAGTGTTCGCCATTTGCCGAGAGGGCCTGCAACTGCAGGTCTTGCCTCTGACGCTCAGGAAAACTTGGAACACCCTGGAAGTGGAAGTTTTCATGCGGAACAGGGCTGGAGAGGGTGGAGGTAAAGCAGTGATATTGTTTTTGAGGAACACCCAACTTTACAGGCACTGGGCTGGCTTCTCTCTTCTGCCTCAGTTAGGACCAGGAGCCAGGCCATCCCCAAGGCCTCTCCATGGGCAGGACACATGGGAATGTCTCCCCAAGGCATCCCTTCTGGGAAGCAGGGCTGGAGCACTGCTCGGTCACTGACAGAGTGCTGGGGTGACTGTGGTTTGAGGGCCACAGGGGGCTAATGGCTTCCCTATGCTCATTATTGTTTAATCTGCACAACCTGTCTCTGAGGCAAGAACTGAATCTCACGTGGATGAGGAAACCAAACTGACGGAGACTTTGGGGTACTGCCCACACTCAAGTAGCAGGTAAGTGGAAGAAAATCCTGGAATCAAAACGCAAGGCCAAATTCAGGCTCTCAATGCGTTTTCTGCCCTATCAAGTAGATTCTTCTTTTCCCATCTAGCAGATGAGGAAACAGAACAGGTCTAGCAGGGTTTACCAACAGAGAAAGCCTTGCTAGGTCATCCAGTCGCCCCTGCACCATCTCCCCAACCCCCACCTCGAGATGTATTAAGCCCAAAGGAAAACACAACTGCAACTTTGCATTGTGCTTTTTGAAGAAAGCAAACTTAATCTTTGCTGGCTGATGCCGATTCCGACGTAAGTGGTGGTCCTCACCAAAATTACCTCACATGGAGCCATGGTGGCTTGACCTTGTTCGATGTTATATATATAGTCCTGATTTTTACTTACCTTTGATGGAATCAGATAAGGACCCGAGCGTGACACAATTACAGACCTTAATGTCACCTGGCCGTTGCCATTCTTAAGGGAAAACAAGGCTATCTGAGCTTTTCTCCACAGCCTTGTGAGCCACTGTCTGACTAATCTTTATGGTCAGGGATGTTGACTTTATCTGGGTTATTAGTTAACAGGATTGGTTTTCTCATTTCTAGTGTCACATGGGTGACTCTAGTTGCTTTGTATGGATCTCTGACCACCTATTGAGAGACAGACCACCTATAGACAGCAAGTAAACAGTCTTTTTCTGGTCATGCTAACACGGGCAACGGGGGAAGCCTTAGACCCCTCGATTTCAGATTTGTGTGGTCACATAGAAGGCTTTTTTGACAGAGCAGCAAAGGTCACCTCCATCTCCTAGGTGAACAGAGGACCCCCTAAGTCCAAATAAAACCAGTTCATAGCACCTTAACAGTTAGTACTTTACTGACCCAAAATATCTTGCAAAACACCTAGAAACTTAGCTGACGGAATATAGCACAAAAAGCTCTTCTCAAAGGGAACTCTCCAGGGGCGCCCGGCTGGCTCAGTCGCTTGAGCATGCGACTCTTGATCTTGGGGTTGTGAGTTCAAGCCCCACATGGACAGTAGAGCTCACTCAAATAAAATTAAAATAAAATAAACGAGCAAAGGGAGTTCTCCAGTCCATGACTGTTTCCAGACATTTGCAGTTCCTTAAAGACAGATAAAGACGGCAACTTGAGGCCCAGCTCAGAGACCCGGCAAGAACAGAGATGGGTCCGGCCACTGGGTGTGGATCTGTCCTCAACTGACCTTTCTCTCCCGAGGCGGAATTAGGCCTTGCAGCGCCAGCTGAATCCCGCTCACCCCCCCTGCAGCCAGGTCAGCTGGAGGGACCCTTTCACCTCAATACCTTCCATCCCCCCCCCTCCCTCCCCTCCCTCCCCTTCTTCCTCACACACCGCCTGAGGGCTCGGAGGCTGGGCCTTCCGGGTGCTGCTGGGGTATTCGCCAGGCTCTGTTCTCTGGAGAGGAAATCCTGTATTAGAGTTACCTCGGGAGGAAAATATTGGAGAGGTGGGGTCTTAATCAGACTCCTTGCAAAAACCTTTAGGCACATGTGAAGAAGGGTGAGAGGCCCCCCAACCACACCCCGAGGGCCCCCGTTCTTGCCTGTGTTCCTACCCCTAGAGACAGGAGCCCAGCTGACAGCGGAGCTCCGGTCGAGAGGAGCCCCTGGCTAGTGAAGGCTCCACAAAGGGGCTGCCTGCCATTTTCAGTGGCCAAGCAAGGCCCTCTTCTCCAGGACCTCTCAGGTCGGGGTGACCTGGGAGAGAACAGTGGGATGGCATCTCCTCCACCCCCTGGGGAACCAGGTCACCCGGCCCCCCGCCTGCCTGTGTGGGGTTAATGCACATCCCTCAGGAACCTCATGGCCGGGCCTTCTCAGGTAGCACATGGCTGTCCTCGCCACACGGCGGCGGCGTCACATTTGGGAGCTTTGTCTCTGTTTTTCAGGTGATTAATGCGCTGTGAAAACAAATACCTGGAGAAAGCAAACTTTTCTCGGGGATGCAAATAACCATGGATGTTCTGTGTTTTGTAAAGACGGCTGAACACCGCTGCTTGCATGAATGGCTTTATTACATGTGTGAGCCATCAGAAATGCCGCCTCACTCCCCATCGACAGGAGCGATTTGTAACCACAAACTTTGTGACAGAAAGACAAATGAGGAACTCTCAGGACCAAATTAGGCCTAATTAGTATCCATACAGGAAACTCTCCAGTAACCTGGCAGTTTGCAGCCGGGGGGAGGACACGTCCAGCATTGTCTTAACAACAAGTTCATCAAACGTGTAATTAGCCACCGGCCACCAGCCACCTTTGCAAACTGGATCTGGGCTGTTGCCAGTCACAGATTGGCCGGCGGGCGTCTCTTAACAGAAGGCTAGGTAGATGTACAAATCCTGTGCTCACCAGTAGGGGCAAACAGCCAGGCCTGTCTGGCTTTTTAGGTGATGGACTCACAATATTTCCCCCATGTTAATGAACTTGGATTTCAGGGGTTGGTTCCCCTCAAGTTACTTTCTGAAGAAGAAAGCCCAGGGCATCACTTTCTGTCAGAGTTGAGTGACCGCTATGGAGAGAGTCGGCCTATGGAGGATGGATGACCTTGGTTCCGACAATTAGAGTTTCCCTCATAGAGAGGAGTTCACACACTTCCAACAAAGAGAGATATTCAGGAGCCTGGCACTCAGAACCTCCCACATCCAGCATGGTGAGAAAGGCCTCAGCATCCCCACCTTCCCATTCCAGCATTGCAGAAAGAATTAACTGGAAAATATTGTCTCTGCAAATAAAAAATAATAGTACATCCAATTAAGCATGACCAATAAAGATTAAAGTGTGTGGCTTTTCTTTCTGGACATATCTGTCAATTCACTCTAGGACCAATATAGACTATTTCTCTCAGGAGGTGAGATTACAAAGGAAGAAAAATGTTCTCAGAGCTCAGTTGGTAATTAATCTTTGCATATGACTTTCTCATAGTTCCCATTAATTATCAATATTCGATCATGCATTAAAAATGGATTTTTCTTTGACAGAATTTAGCTGTTTATAAGACTTACTATATCAAACTAACTTCTAATATAATCGCAGAACTTGGCCTTGCAAACCTTCATTACATTTTTACAAATCCTTTAGCAGGAGGTACCATACAAACACATTAATAATAGCCAATTCAGCAAAATCAACATACAAAAAACAGTATCAAAAGCAAACATAAGCATATCCCAACCAACTGCAATGTGTGGCCTTTATTTGGATTCTGAGTCACACAACTGGCTTTTTTTTCTTTTAAATTATGACATTTTGAGATGATTGGAAATTGAACATTGACTGGATATTGCTGAGGAATATTATTAATTTTTAGGCGTGATAACTGTATTGTGGTTATGTTTAAATGTTTGTTAATAATATGATATCTGAGATTTGCTTCAAGATAATATGGGAAGGGGTGAGCATAGGTAAGACAATATTGACCATTAATTGAAAAATGCACATGGAAGTTTTTTATGTCTTTTCAGCCAGATATCACAGAAAAAAAAAAAAAAGCAAAATGCATGAGGTCAACACAAGGATTGCCTCTCTAAAGATTATTTGTCAAGCAGCAATCACTTAATAAAATCAAAAGCCAGTTCGATTCAAGATTGAGGAATCAAACCAAAGACCTGATTGAATCGGGCTTGCCATTGTATTTTGTCAAGAATCTGAACTGTTTACTATCATAATAATTTCTTCACTAACATAAATCAGGATCTTATGCCAGATTTCTGTCTTCTCTTGAAAAGTCACAAGATTGGGACGCCTGGGTGGCTCAGTCCGTTGGTTAAGCGTCTGCCTTAGGCTCGGGTCATGATCTCGGGATCCTGGGATCGAGACCCATGTTGGGCTCCCTGCTCAGTGGGGAATCTGCTTCTCCCTCTCCCTCTGCCCCTGCCCCCTACTCGTGTTCTCTCTCTCTCTCTCATAAATAAATAAATAAATAAATAAATAAAATCTTTTAAAAAAAAGGAAAGTCACCAAATTTAGCAACCCCAGGCCCATGTCCCCACTTAGCAGCCATTGTTGGTAGCTGAGCAGAGGCTGCCCCTTGTGGATGGGGCGGGACTACCAGGTGTCAGCCCCTACCGGACCCACTGAACTCATTGCTATTACGGATAGATCTGGGCTTTGGACCTCATTCTTAGAACAATCCTCCAGGGGATACCTGGATGGCTCAGGTCATGATCCCAGGGTTCTGGGCTCGAGTCCCACATTGGGCTCCCCGCTCAGCAAGGAGTCTGCTTCTCCCTCTGCCTGCGGCTCCTCCTATTTGTTCTCTCTCTCTCTCTCTGACAAATAAATAAACAAAATCTTACAAAAAAAAAAAAAAGAAAGAAAGAAAGAACAGTCCTCCAGGCTTATTCAAGGACCCATTGCCTGAGGACAAATGGCTTCAAATCAGCTTTTCAGCAATTACAACCAGCCACCCACATTTTCAAACCAAGCCCCTTTTATCAGAAAGGGCACAGCTCTCCCAGGGGCTGTAAAACACCTGAGACCATTTAGCCTGACTTGGCTGCAAATTAGAATCCCCGGGGGATTTAAAAATTTCCGAGTACAAACTTCATTTGAGGGCTTTATGTCTGATTCTTGAGGGGTGACATGTAAATCCATCTGGCAAATCCATCTGGCCCTTCCGCCAGCCTAGCCGTCGGCCTACAGGGGCCTCACCTGCCGGGCAGGCTTCCCTGCTTGCGATCGCCTACATGCCCCGGACCTCTGCCTTCACAGAGCTTCCTCTGTTCATGCTTCAAAGATGTCCTCTGCCTGCTGAAATCCTTTCAAACCTTCAAATGCCACCTCCTACCTAGGACTTCCCTGATCAAACTCCCCAAGCAAGACGTTTTTCCCTCTCCTGAACTCCCGCAGCAAGTCGTTTACAGCTTTCTTACAATGTGGACTGCATTCTACCTTGTACAGCAGTCATTGCATGTAGCTGCCTTTCCCTGTATAGTAGATCATAATCTCCTTGAGGCCGGGGTCGGGTCTCCGCTATTTTATCCCCATAGCCTAATGTTCGGAAACAAGTATTCCAAGATGTCAATGAAACACACTGATGCGAGTTGCGTCAAATAATTGGGATCCCATTTGTTCGATCATCTTAAGTAACACCCACATATTTTTTAGGTTTGTTTTGTGTTCTGTTGCTTTTTAACATGGAGAGTTGGAGGTAGGTCTTAACTTCATTTTTGAGATGGGGATATTGATCGTAACAATAGTATCCTGCTCTAAGCCATTTGGAGTTGATGACAGAAAAGTTGCTGGAAGCCCAGCTTGTGGGCTCTCCCACCCGCCCTTCTTTTCTCGCCACCCTGCTCTGTACGTGGCAGAGCCATGAAGCTTGATGGGGTTATTCCAGTCAGGGGGCCAGGAACGCTGGGGTCAAAGAGGAGAGCATCCTATTAGAAATCCAAGCTGCCTGGAGACTTTCTACAACCAGCAGCTGTAGGACACTCTGTTCTTATTACCATGCAGGTAGGATCGAAGTTCTCTAAATGGGACGCTGCTGTCCTCCCACCCACCTTGCCCCAGCCCTTCCCGTGTATGAGAGCTTTCAGCGAAGCTGGCACATAGTAGGTCCTCGACGCATGGCGGTTATTGATGTATTATTGATACTCAAGTAATCTGGCCAAGTGCAGAAGGAGGAGCATGTATGTTGAGTGCGCCAGAGCCCTCGGTCACTGGCCTTCTGGAAAACCCAGGGCAGTAGTGCTAATTTTTTAAACGATGGAGCCTTTTCAGAATTAAAGAAAGCTGTGGGTCACTCTTCCAAATGGTGCGCAAATATACAAATTTTATATAACATTTCAGGGATCTTGCGATCTGACTGAAGCTCACCGTTCTTAACCCCCAGCTAAGAAACTCTGCCCCACAGTGGATGACCCTGCCCACAGGGGCCTGGGAGACGATGCGAAGTGCCAGCACTTTGCGCCATATGGTTGTACTCATGGCAACTGCTTACTGGCCACGTGGCCTTGGACAAATTACATATCCTCTCTGCTTCCAGTGTTCTTAGATGTGAGATGGGGATACTGCCCCGTTTACCCACAGGACTTTGAAGAGATTAAAAATGGGACCCTGTTGGGGTTTTTTTTAAATGCCTGACACATTATAGGAGCTCAGTAAAGGTTATTTCCATCTCTCCAAGCAGAAAGGACTAAAATTCTAACCAGCTGATAATGACGCCAAGAGAACATGAACAGTCAATGTATGTGACCTGTCAGAAGTCTAATCAAATCAGAGGACTTGTACCACATCCCGAAGGTCAAGCCTTTGGACGTTTTCAGCCTGGGGTGGGATGATCTGCTTTCAGAGGCTGACTTTTCTTTCTACTGCAGGACAGAGAGATGATTTGGCACATTTGAATTGCAAGTGAATGTAAACAGAGCTCTCGTGAATCACTGGAGAATATAGCTGGGTGCCTGGTGAATGTGCGAATCCTATTTTTATATTACACTGTGTCCTGCTCTCCAATACCACACTCCAAACAAGGAAATTAAATTAAGCATTGCTTAAAATGCCTCAGACAATAATATAAATTTGTATTAAATGAATTTAGTGTCATTTTCTTGTTTGGAGTGGAAGGTGGGAAAACACTGGAGTGGTGGAAAGAGTAAATAGCTAACTCGATTAATCCTATTGAAGGGGAGGATGGAGCCACACGAGTGACTTTTGTGTGTGTTTGGTTAATATTTTACTGAAAATTGCTATTAGCTCTAACTGATCCGAATCAAAATCCACTGTGTAATGTAGCCAACAACTTAATAGCTGAAGTACGGGATGGTAGGCTTGACGTGATACCACGCTATTCAGGGAAATAGAAAGAAAAACAGAAAAATTAAGGGGGATGGGGGAGGACTGGAGCTTGAGATTTAAAATCCAGTGAATGGAAACTGCAAACCAAGTAAGGGGATAGAACGGTTGGGGGAAAGGAATGTTGGGACAGGAGGATAGAGATGGGTACCAGGGCCTGCTCTACTGGAAAACTGCCTTTTTTTTTTTTTTTTAATTCACAAAGGATAAGGAGAGTGTTTGGAGATTGGGATGGAGAATCTCAAAAAGAAATCCCAGCCCTGCCCTCCAAGAGCCACCGTTGTAGTAACGCTCATTCTCCGTAGGATCCAACAAAACTGGAGAGGCTGGGGACAAGCCCCATGCCGGCCCTAGCCTGTGGGGTAAATGTCACTGGGAGGCCTTTTTACCCTTAACTTGAGGAGGGAGGGTTCTTTTTTATTTCCTTTCATAGGGGCATGGAGGGGGAGTGCCAAGAGTGGAGGGTGCCTTGTGGAAACCTTGCCTCAGAATTCATGTCACCTTGTCCTCTCCCCACTGTTGGGCCCCATGAGGCAGAGATGCTGGGGACAGGGGGAGATGCTCTGAAGGGCCCAGAACTTGGGGTTCTCCCCTTCCTGAGTCAGTACAACTGGGAAAACATGCGGCTCTCCCCACACCATTGTCCCAGCCTATGGTACACAGGCTTCAGAATCTGGCAGTTAGAATCCTGACCTTGGGGCGCCTGGGTGGCTCAGTCAGTTCAGCGTCTGACTCCTGGTTTTGGCTCAGGTCATGATCTCAGGGTCCAGATCAAGCTCTCTGTTGTAATTGTAAAGGACTGGCTCAGTGGGGTGTCTGCTTCAGATTCTCTCTCCTTCTTTCTCCCTCAAAAAAGTAAATCAATCAATCAATCAATCTTCAAAAAAAGAAGGAAAAAAAAAAGAATCCCAATTTTGCACTTGTGAACAGAAAATTCCATGCAGAAAGTTAGGGCTGTTGTGGAGGATGGGAAGTGTTTAGCACTTTACTTTCTGGGGTAGAAAGTAAAAGTCCACTTTTACTGTTATTGCTTCCAGAGATCCTCCAATTCCCTTCTAAGAAATGGGAGCCTAGACCAGAAGAACTGACCACAATTCAGATTATATCTCACATCTTCCACAAAGGATTTCAGATGACTGACGGTGTGAAAAATCATACTGAACGGAACAATTAAAGATAGCAACAGAACGGAGACCATCCGGGGAAGCAGGGAAGTGGGTCTTCCAGGAACTCTCTAACAGGAGTTAATTAGCGTTGCCGAAAATTGATTTTGGCTTCAAGTCTCTAGGTAACTAAAACAAGGAGGAAAGCATATTGGGTTACATGGCGTCCTTCTACACCAAGCCCATGCACGTGCACACACACACGTGTGCACACACAACACACACAATTACAATTACAATTAACTAATGAAAAATTCTTTTCTAGGAACTAATTTCCAGGAGAAGTTTATGCTGTGATTTCATGAATACGGTATATGGGGTAACAGGATAATGCTTTCCCGTCTGGCTTTACATAGTCAAAGAGAACTCTTCCACCCACCTGTTCACTGTGATGTCATAACGGTCATAGTTTAACGGTGGCTTTGGGGAAGGGGAGCAGGGGCTGAGAGAATGGAGTGCTAAATATTGTGTTTTCTCTGGCTTTACTTAACAGAGTGAGAGAACTTGGAGGAGCTAGGACAATGAAGAATGAACATGTCATTTTGCTATTCCACTAAAATTCTCTGGCTGGTTTTGACTCACCATCAGTTCACGACAAAAATCTCCAATAAGTACTGACTGTGACAATATTTGAGGGCAGTAGTTAAACTGAGAACCATTTGCTTTGGCCATCAGATATGAGGGAGGAGAGGAAATATACCACGACCCGGCCATGCCCTAGTTAGCGAAATATTTTTTAAATGTTCACATCAACACAATGTGAGTAAAGAAAAACAGGGAGCAGAAGAGAAAACACAAGCACAATTTTTCATCTTCACAAGCTCAACAAATACTACCCAGCATGAAACAGTAGCCATTCCTCATAAAACTAAAAAACAAAGGGTCAAAATGGATCTAATCAATGATTGAGTATTAGCCACTGAGGTAGTCAGCGAAGGTTGCTCGTGGAGTTATTCCAGCCAATCATCGCCATGATTTTGACATAGAAACATGAACTCTAGTCTTCTAGACAAATTTGGGAGTCTATAAACAATCCTGCTAAAGAAAATCATTTTTACTTATTCACTCAACAAATATCTGGTAGTGTCTACCGTGCGCCAGACACTGTCCGAGGCCCTTGGGATACATCAGTGAGCAAAACAAAGATCTCTGCTCTCGAACAGCTGACAAGGACACATTGACAATGACAATGCATTTGGCAAGTGACGTCTGTAATACATTAGCAGGTGATAAATGTTTAGGGTGAAAAAGCAAGGATAACCCTCAGATCTTTGCTAAAACATCTCTTCCTCCAGGAAGTCTTCCCTGACGTCCTAGACCAAGTCAAACTGCATCCCTTGTTGAGCATCCTACAGCTGGGTGCCCTTCTTTGGAGCACTTGCCCAGAGTCCGTGTACATGTTTCTCTTCCCCAGCAGGTCACAGGCACCCTGAGCACCATGCTTTCCCACTGCTGTCTCTGCAGTGCTGGGGACAGCTGGCATTGGTATAGACACTCCATAAACACTCGCTGCATGAATAATAGAGTCCCCAGATAACTACACATCACCTCAGATGTTCGGATGGTTCCCCGGGAGCACAGCGCTCAAGTAGACACCAGGAAAGTCTCCAGGGAAGCAAAAGACACAATCTTTGTCCTTGAGGAATGTGAGGCTAGCTGGACAGAAACAGCTGAACACTTGCAAACAACGTATTGAGGTGATGAATCAGGGGCGTACAAAGAATAATTAAGGGGCAGGACTTGCAAAACATGTCAGGCAGGGCTTTAGGGGGGAAAGGAGTTTTGAGGCAGATTTTAAAGGAGGTATGGCTGAAAGGAGAGAGGGGTCCCGTGCTTATTCAGTCTTCTTACCCAGTTACTATTAAGTATGCTGCCGTCTAGGTGACCACCCCTGGAGCCACGTTGCTGGATTCAAACCCGACTCAGCCTCGTACCAGCTGTGTGAACTTGGACCCGTTATTTTCCCTCTCTGTCTCAATTTCCTCATCCGCAAAATGAAGAGATTAGCAGTTCCTATCTCAAAGGGATATTGTGAAGATTGAACCAGTCCGTACGTGGAAAGTGCTTAGAACGGTCCCCCCACGTAGTAACACTACATCAGTGTCCGCTGCCATTTCGTAGCTGTGTTACACTGTTATTATTTGGTAGAAGGAACGGCCGGGACAGAGGCAAAGACGTGTTAATTAAGTGCTGCAAATGGACTTTCTAGCATCCTGCCGCAGATAACAGGTGTTTACTGGAAAGACCAGGAGCCCAGTAGAACAAAGTGGTCAATCTGTTATTCAGTCACGTTGAGTTCAATTAGCGTAGTGCCTGGCATCAGTGGTCCTTAAATATTTGTGGAATGTCTGATTTTTGTTTACGATTTATTGATAATGTACAATATTCTCAGCATTTAACTAAGTACTTTGCAGGCAGGATCATCCTTAATCCTCACAATACACCTGTGAGGTAAGTACTATCGTCATCTTGGCTTTTCAGGTGAGGGTTAGGAAAGCTAATTTACCCAAGGGCACACAGTCAGTAAGTGGCAGATCTAAACCTGAATACAAACGGCTGATTCCAGAATGATCAATCAGTTAATAAAGACTCTGAGCCTTATCAACAGCAAAACCCAGAAATAACCAAGGGCGGGACGTACAAAGGTATTACCTTGGTAAAAAAAAGTTCTTAAGGGGCAAGATAGGAAGACAAAGAACTCATTTACAAGCAAATATGGGAATACAGGTACCCAGTGATAAGGGCCGAGAAGTCAAATAAAATAAGTTCTGGCTCTGCCAAGATCACACCGGGGTTTCTCAAGTGTCCCTTACCTGAGGGCGTGGTGGAGAGCCCACCTCTGCCCTAGAACCTGTTGTTTTAATTTGGGGGACTGCTGTGAGAATCTGATGTAAACTATAATCCTCCCCTGAGAAACACAGCCATCCGTGTGCAGGCACGCGCATGGGTTAGTATTTCTAGAGGATCTCCAGCCTTCCAGAGCCCACCATGAGCCCAGGTTAAGAGCCCTCCTGGTCTAAATTCAATCTTTGACAACCTCGGGGTGCCCACCAAGCTTACTAGTTAATATCTGAGGAAAATAAAGCCAGGAGGAGCCATCCTGCCAATGCAGAGTCGCTGAGAGAGGGGAGAAGGGTGAGGGGCGAGGGGTGGGAGTTGCGGGGGGCAGGGGGGGAGGAGGAAGCCACCCCTCCAGTAGTCTAGTAGCCAGCCCTCCCGTTTTCTCCAATTTCATTAGAATGTGTTGTCCTTGGGCTCTAGCCCTTTCATGAGGCTAGGAGAACTCAGTGGAAATCCCTACACAGCGGAGAAGAAAAGGGAAGTCACCTCATGGAAAGTGTTCTCTAGTGCTAAGATGGTAATTTCTGTGATTTTGCAAGTCTCATGATTGATTTGGCATTTTAAAAAAGAGTATCATATAATGATCTGCAATGCCATCACCAAGAGAGGAAGCTGAGTGGATGCTTCTCACCTTATTGGTGATTACAAACCCTAATTACAATCATAGGGAAATTTTAGAACAATTCCAGAAAACAGGAATGCATGGAATTGCCCAGTATTCAATAAAAACCTATGCAGAGGAAGATTAATGAGAAATACTGGTGAAAAAAAATTAATATTTTTTGAGGGGGAGGGGCAGAGGGAAAGGGGGAATCCCAAACAGGCTCCATGCCCAGTGTGAAGCCCGAAGCAGGGCTCGATCTTACATCCCTAAGATCATGACCCTAGCCGAAATCGAGTCGGGTGCTTAACCGACAGAACTACCCAGGCGCCCCTAAGGGTGAAAAAGTTCTACTCCATCTTCTTCGTTTTCTTTTTTTTAAAGATTTTATTTATTTATTTATTTATTTATTTATTTATTTATTTAACAGAGAGAGGGGCAGTGAGAGAGGGAACACAAGCAGGGGGAGTGGGAGAGGGAGAAGCAGGCCTCCCTCCAAGCAGGGAACCCGATGCTGGGCTCGATCCCAGAACGCCAGGACCATGACCTGAGCCGAAGGCAGAGGCTTAGCGGCTGAGCCCCCGAGGCGCCCTCTACTCCATCTTCTACAGTGTGTACCACTGCAAGGAATTGCCCACACTAAATATTTCGCACACTCACGTGTTGCTTTTCTCAACTTACACGAAAGAAGAGACACACTTAATCTAAAAAATAAGTGTAAGCCATGTTTCCAAACATGTATTAACCTGACGTTGAAGATCACATTTCTTATAACCACCTGTTCAAAGACGTTTTGGGTTCTTAGTTAAAAGATAAAATGAATCAATAATTAGGGATAAAACATGCATTTTTAAAAATATACCAATATGATATCCCTTCCTATAGACCTGAAAAGAAAGGAAGTATGTTTCAATAGGCAAAGCACAAAGCCTATACCTGAGGAAAGAGTTTCTCTCTCTTTTTTAAAAGATTTTATTTTAAAAGAGAGAGAGAGTGAGAGAGCGCATGAGCTGGAGGGGAGGGGGCAGAGAGAGAGAGAGAGAGAAGCAGACTCCCAGCTGAGCAGGGAGCCCAATGGGGGCTCGATCCCAGAATCCTGAGATCGTGACCTGAGCTGAAGGCAGATGCCTAACCGACTTCTAGGTGCCCCTAGAAGTTTTCTTTTATAGAACTAAATTTTATTTTCAACAACCAGAAGAGGCTTTGGGTTTTACTTCCTTTTTTTTCTTTTTCCCAAACATTCCAGTATAACTGGTTGGATGGCTGGAAATGGGAAACACAAGCAATTAAGTGGCTCTGTGGTCTACCTGACCCCAAAACCTGATGGACTGCTTTTCCACTGAAGAGGCTGGTTAGTCCTTGGCGTCGAAAGAAACGCTGCCATGCAGTTGGGGTGGCCTGCATCTGACAGCTCTGCTGACAGGAGGAGGGTTCTCCGAGAACCCCTCTCTCTTTCTTCCCAGGCATGCTGGGGACATCTGTACATTGCTGAGTTTGGACAGCTGAGGGGAATTGGCCTCCCAGCCTTCCCAGGACTCCTGGCATCCCGTCAGCCAGAGTTTCCCAAGTGGAAGGAGAAAGGATTCCCAGGAAGTTCTAAGGTAGAAAGTGAGCTGGGAAGATGGGTGTCCTCGGGCCACGTCGCCAGGCAAACCGTGCGTCCCCTAGTGTCTGGGAGAAGCAGGGGGTGCACAGAGAGCAGGCCGGAACTTCGTGCTCCTCTGGTTGACAATTCCTAAAATAAATGTTTTGTTCTCTCCAGCTAACAACTGCTTTTATTGGACACCTACCCCCAGGTGAGCTTTTGGTTTCTGGTCCCTGGATGATAACCCTAAAAAAACCCTCAGCCTCAAAAATGTGATCCCTGGGAGACCAGTGTCCAGGAATCTGGCGAGCAACAGGGGCGCCATTTCAAAAAGCCTGAGGCAGAGAGGGGACCATTTATCTCGACCCACTTCGGGAAAATTGTCATGTTTTATACTGCCATGAAATAACAATCAGAAGCTGGGGGACGGCACACAATTTTCCCGCCCGGTTGTCCCAAATGGCAGCCCTGCAGAAACCAATTATGCGAATAATATTTTCATACTAAAAAGGAAATGCACGATTGCTGGTTATTTTGTTTTGAACGAATGTCATTTTTTCCATTGGGGAAAATTTAAATGCAATTTTGTTGTTTCCCTTTCCTCAAAAATGGATCTCAAATGGCCATAAACCCCAGTTACGAGAATCTTCTAGTGAATTCTGAAGACTAAAGTGGAGGCAACAGCTCCTGCCCCAAGCTGCTCTGGGGCTCTTGCAGGTCAGCCTAAGTGCGGGGATTCAGCGGCCCACCTCGTCCTGCCCCGGCCTCCTCCAGCTCCCTCGACCTTTCCCATCCGTATCCAAACTCGCAAACCCGGCGCGGGTCTTCCGTGGCTCGGCGTCGCCTCCCGCCCACGGACCTCCCGCGGACCCGCCCGAGCTGAAGCTGGGTCCGGCTCCTGCCAAAGGGGCGGAAGCTTTCTCCCTGCCCGGGCTGCACCGCTTTTAAACCGAAACAAACCACCCCAGGCCCGGCACAAAACAATCTCTGCGCTCTCCCCACTTTCAGGCCATTCCCACCCCTGCAGGCGTGACGTGAGCAAAAGCCCTTCCTTCTTCAGAGTGATTTCCAGTAACCTCCAGAGCCGTTTTTCTAATTAAATAAACCTCATCTTGTCTAGCTTCCTGGTCAGCATTTTGAACCCCTACAGATGGGTCTGAAGGATTAACGGCAAATCCTCCTCGACCTAGCTCCGGCAGATGGGCGGCATGTGTCTGATAAATACTCGGACCAGGCTTGCATCCTCCTGTTCCTAACAGATAGACAGAACACCCAGCAAATTAATTTTAAAATGGTGCCCCTCGCAACCCTTAAAATGGCAAAGGAGGACAAACACAAATGATATGAATTTCATTTGTGGAGCACATTATCACCTCCCAAGAACTGAGAAAAACATCAACCTGTTGGGTAAACGGGCCCTCAGGGGAAGGCTGGGTCAGCAAGCCCTGCACCCGGAGGGCAGACCACGGACACACTCGAGGACTCACCTCCTTGTCACGCGGGCATTTGCATGTGGCCCCTTTCTGCTGTGAAAATGCCCTTCTGCTTTTGCATTTTCTTTGCGGTCATCCAGGTGCCTTTGGAATGCAGTGTAGATATGCCAGAAGATAGAACCTGTGTGGTTTTCTTTTTTTTTTTTAAAAAAGAAGCAACCGGAAACAGGTGATGGGGATTAAGGAGTGCACTTGTCGTGAGGAGACCGGGTAATACATGGAAGAGTTGCATCACCGTATCGTACACCTGAAACTGATATAATACTGCGTGCTAACTATCCTGGAATTAAAATAAAATAAAAAATTTAAAAAGAAACTAAAAAGAAACAATGGGGGGACATAACAAGGGGAGACAAAACTATCTTTCCCAGTTAGAGATTTTTACACTTGAGGATCGATGACTGTGTCAGTGTTTTCCAAGTTGGAAACGCAAAGCAACCCTAAGCTCTGGGAGAGGCGAGCGAAACAAATGACTTCAGTGAAAGCATTCTTCCGGCGAACCTCCAATTTGAAAGCTGTATGGGGTAGCTGGCAAAATTCGGCATTGCCAACCAGAGGCATGTGCCTTCTCTTGCTCACATACTATGGAACCCTGGGCCTCTGACCTCATTTGCAACACTGAAAAAATGCTATTTTAACTCTTCCCCACTCCCGGAAAAGCCCAAGCTGGATCAAATACCTCGCAGGATCCTTTAGCATTAAGAGCTGTGACTTACAACCCTTGAAAATGGACAAGGCAGGTTGGGAAGGTGTTCTTACCCCCATTCGAGAAATATGGGGAAGCACACTCCAGTTGAGAGAACATAGAGTTGTTCAGTAAACGATGAGAAAAAGGGCAAAGGCTGGAAAGAATGGAACTCGGCCACTGGATAAATACACTGAGGACGTATTGCTACTTTGTAGAAAAGGCAGGAGTGGGACCAGGTTTCTAGACCCTGTGTCACTCCTCTGTCGAGACAATGTATTTTGCAGGTAGAACTCCTTGAACTCGCCCAAATGATACAGGTGGCAGGTTGCTGGCACCTATTTCACGGTGGGAGCAAACAAGCCCACAGAAACAGGTGACTGACGGACAGGAGCATGGGAGCTCCACAGATGACTCGAATCAAGAATCCGGCTCTCCGGGTTCCTGCGTACGTGTGGCCACTCTCTGTGACCTTATTAGCTCTGTTGTTCTTCACAGCTAGGGTGGACAGATGTCCATTTTTGCTCAGGACACTCCTACTTTACACCAATTGTCCGAAAGTAATTATAAAAACTCCCCTTTTTCACACTCAAAGGAAAAGGATTTGGAAAATAAAAATTACCTGATAAATCACCGCCTGACATACATTTTTTGTTTATCGTTTATCTCACGCACTAGGATGTCAGCTCCGGGGCAGCAGGAAGCTTGCATGTGTTGTGCGATTAGTACCTTAACTGCTGGCGACACGTGGTAGATATTAATAAATACTTATTGAATTAACTAATTAATATATTTTAAATGAGCCAGATTTATGACCTCAGAATAGTGTTGATGAGAAACATGACAGAATGGGTTTCAGTTTGAGTTCAGACTCTTTGTGTCTGTGTGTCCCTCCGGCATGTCCCCTAATCTCCAGGAGCTAAAGGGTCCTCCTGGACAGAGTGGGACTCATCATAATACTGGCTCTGCCAACCAGGGGTGAGGGCGGATGTGCTAATATGTGTGAACATAGATGAAAATGCCTTAGAACCTCTAATGTGCCTTCCAAATTGCTATTTGATTTTACTGCAACAATTACAAAACAGTGGCTTTGTTAGAAATTAGACGGCCATGTGGATGAGAAGGGAGGTGGTAAAGCTCGTATTCAGACTTTAAAGGGCTGGGCACCTTGGACCCTTGCAGGACTTGTAGGAAAGCCCAATAAGCTAGCGCGGGCTTTGCAAAAGCGTGTTTTACATTGCTGTGCTTAAAAGGCAACCTTTCCCGGATTCCCGTTTCAGGCAGGAGCAGGGCATGCTGCTCTTAAATGTATTGTTCCCAGGCCCAGCTGGCTCTTCCCTGTGGCTGTCTAGGCGGCCCCGGGCAGCTTGCAAGGAGCCAGGCTGCTTGGAGCAAAGACATGGGTCCTGATCTCAATGGGCCATCGCACACACTTAGAGCCAAACCACCGCAGGTCTGGGGCTTTCTACCCTCTCCCGGGGAGTTCCCAGAGCAATTAACGAAACAGAGGCCTAATTAGGAGCATTTGGGATTTACTGCCAACTTTAAAGTGATCCTGAGACCCTTTTAAAGGAAAGTGAGGTCTTTTCCCAGGATCCTCCAAGCAGGAATTTGTCAAAGATTTGTCTAAGGGTGGCAGGCTGGCAGCTAATTCTCAAGCCTCTCCCGATGGAATCTCTACCCTTTGAAGAGCTTTCCCCCAATCTAGAAAAATCTAAGTAGCAAGGCGAAGAAACATAAATTTTGACAACCTGCGGCCTCACCTTTTGCAAATTGCTTTCTCCGCCTTTGATTCGTGTATTTTCTTCAGTGACTGATGCTGAGTTTTCCTTTTGACTTTTTTCTCTTTTTTAAGGCCTGACCACTCAGACCATGTGAGTGTGTGCCGATGTCATTCCCTTGGTAATCCTTCAAACAGTGTGCAATTAGCCGCTCCTGCCTCTGTGCTTCTCATCACCAGAGGCACCAAGAAGAATAAAATCAATGTAAATTGTCACCTCTGGCTCAGCAACACTCATAGGAAGAGAAGTGCAAGTTAAAACTCTTCTGAGATATCTTTTCCACCTATCGGATTTGCACCGATCAACAGTAATGCAAGGTGCTCTGTTGGCGGGAAGGTGGGGAGATGGGCATGGCCACAGATAGAAAAGCCGGGGGCATTTAGATCAGTGCCGTCCGGGGCTATTTATCAAGTTCACAAGTGCACTTTGACCCAGCAGTTCCACGTTTAGGACTTTTTCCTACAGACATCCCAGTTTGTGTACAGAATGTGTTTATCAATAGGAAAGCAGTTATGTGAACTATTAGCAAAGCCTAAAAAACGAGGAAGCTTTCATGTACCACTATATGCCAGATCTATTGTTAGCTTAGAAAAACAAAGGGAGAACAGTGTGTACAGTAGGCTGTCGCATTTTTTAGATGGGAGTGAGGGCACGAACACATATAAGTAAGTTTAAATGTGCATAAAATGTCTCTAGAGTGATAAGCAAACTACAGTTAAAATTGTTTGCCTTTAGTGAAAGGAACTGGGGAACAAGTGTAGAAGGGGTAATTTTCTATAGACTTTTTTTTTTTAATTATTCATTTCATCCAAGTTTTTCTTTTCTTTCTTTCTTTCTCTCTTTCTTTCGTTCTTTCTTTCTTTCTCTTTCTTTCTTTTTAGATGTTTTATTTATTTACTTGAGAGAGAGAGAGAGAACACAAGCAGGGGGAGTGGGAGAGGGAAAAGCAGGCTCCCAGCTGAGGAGGGAGCCTGATGTGGGACTCGATCCCAGGACCCTGAGATCATGACCTGAGCAGAAGACAGATGCTCAATGGATTGAGCCACCCACGTGCCCCCTCATCCAAGTTTTCTTTATTTTTGGGAGAGAAAGAGAGAGAGCGTGTGCGTGCCCCCTCTCTGCACGCACAACATGGGGGCGAGGGACAGAGGGAGAAGAAGAGAGACAATATTAAGCAGGCTCCATGCCCAGTATGGAGCCCAATGCAGGGCTGGATCGCATGACCCTGAGATCATTACTCAAGCTGAAATCAAGAGTCAGAAGCTTAACCAACTGAGCCACCCAGGCACCCCACTATTTTTATAATTTTATTATGAATAGATACTGTATTCATTCCTGAAATGGTTTCAGGTACAGGATTGACATAGGAGTTTAACATTAGTTAAATGGTATCTCTCAATATAGCAACATTTTTTCTAATTTCATAATTCTTTAGGAAAAAATTTTAAAGAGAAAAAAATTAAAATAAGATAGATGTGGAGATGAATTGAAAAATTAAAATAAGGGCGCCTAGGTGGCTCAGTCAGTTGGGCATCTGCCTTTGGCTCAGGTCATGATCTCAGGGTCCTGGGATCAAGCCCTGCATCAGGCTCCTTGCTCAGTGGGGAGCCTGCTTCTCTCTGCCCCTCCCCCCCACGCTCATGCTTTCTTTCTCCCTGTCTCTCTCTCAGATAAATAAATAAAATCTTTTAAAATTTTTTTTAAAAAAGAAAAATTAAAATAAGATAGATGTAGAGATGAATTTAAGGTGCTTAGAATCAGAAATACATCTCTACGGGGTGCCTGGGTAACTCAGTCGTTAAGCATCCGCCTTCAGCTCAGGGCGTGATCCCAGAGTCCTAGGATCGAGCCCCGCATCGGCTCCTTGCTCCCTGGGAGCCTGCTTCTTCCTCTACCACTCCCCCTGCTTGTGTTCCCCATCTTGCTGGCTGTCTCTCTCTCTGTCAAATAAATAAATAAAATCTTAAAAAAAAAAAGAAAGAAATACATCTCTAAAACCAGATTTCAGTATTCGATCTAATAGATGATAACCAAATACCAAAGATAGTATATTTAAAGCAGAAATAGGGGCGCCTGGGTGGCACAGTCGGTTTAGCATCGGACCCTTGGTTTTGGCTCAGGTCATGATCTTAGGGTCATGGGATCCAGCCCTGCGATGCAAGGGGCTCCGGGCTCAGTACTCAGCACAGAATCAGCCTAAGACTCTCTCTCCGCCTTTGCCTGCCGCCACCCCGTGCACGTGCACTCTCTCTCTCTAAAATAAATAAATCTTTAAAGCAGAAATAAAGTTAACTTGCACATCTCTCTCTCCTATATACCATTTCATGAGTCATTCTCTTCATCCTCTATGTGACTTTCACAAATGTAGTTTATACTTTATTAGGTAGCCCCAGAGTTCTCTTGGAAACACTACTGCCTACAGCTAAATATGTGAGCCTTAGAATAAAACAGACGAGGTTTGGATCCTGGTGCCACATTTACCAGTTACGTGACCTTGAGCAAATTACTTAATCTCTTGGGCCCTCCATCACTCACCTGTAGAAGGGCATAGTCCTGACACACGGAAGGGTTGTGTACTTGCTTCGTCTCCTTAACTTGATCATAAGTGACAACAGGGCTGCCTCCTTGTCAACAAGTTCTTCTCCCTGCACTCAAGCCCTGCCAAAGGTGAGCACGAAGGGAGGACCGACCAGCTCCCAGATCTTAGGGCTGGGGACCTCAAAAGTTCCCTTAGTGTGGGTCCAGCCCCTTGTATAGATAAGACATGAACCCTATTTTATAAAAGGTAGAATGGGATCCCAAGAGGGGGTTAAATAAACTGAATGTCAACTTTCTTTAAAATATAGTTCTTTTGTTCTTTCAAAAGTACAGAAGTTGAGTACATTTCTCTTTCTCATTGTGTTCAAATCCATCCATTATGTTTCTTGTGACATCTGGTATTAGTGTCTCTTCCCCTTTCATGTTTACTTCTAAAACTTGATGGAAAAGCACCCTTGTTATTTTTTGCAGCTTTATTGTACCCTCGTCGTTCTCGTGAGATGAGGTCAGATGATCACAGGGGTTCTCGGAGCTGCTGAGGAGCAGGGGTGCGGTGCGGGACCTCACACCCCCTCTAAAGCAAGAGAGCAGGGTTTCCTATCTATGGCCTTGGCAGCAAACAACTTCTGAGAGGCCTCCTGGATGGATGCCCAACTACTGGGGTCATAGATGGAAGTTAGAAGGTTCTAGCCCTTGAGAAGCCCAGGATGAAGAAAGTCTGCAGGACCAGCATGGCAAGCGTCAACCAGTTCCTACTAACACTGTTCGACACGTTGTCGTCATTATATTACCTTATTGTACATTAGTGAAGCCCAGTGAATTCTATTTTGCTTAATTTATATCAAGTTACTCTTTCCTATATTTAGTGCAGACAAATTGAAAAAAGGGATTAAAAAACAACCAAAAACAAAAACAAATTCAGCACCTTCAAAAGGCATCCAAAGCCACATAGGACTCTCCTCCCCCGCATCTTTCCATACTCAGGTTTATTTTCAGGTACGCACAGGGGAAAGGGCCCTGCTTGTAAAAGAACCTTCATGAATGGGCCTCTGCTAATGTCTGCGGCGTCATCTAGCCTCACCTTGCCACACCCCTACCATGCTGAACCACTTCGGTTCCCCTAAAGCACCATGAGATTTCAGTATTGCATTTGGCTTAAACATGGTGGCTCTGGAACGGGTGACCTGGACTTGGATCCACCATCTTCTTATTACTGGCTCCATGACCTTGGGCAGGTTCTATAAACTTTCTATGGCTCCATTCTCCCGTTTACAAAATGAGACTACTACGCTTCATAGAGTTATTATGGGGGTGACGTATATATATACAGTGCTTGGAAGACTGCCATGCAAATAGTAAGCTCTCAATACATGTTAGCTACCCCCAGAAGCTCCAGGATTTCCCCTTTGCTGTCCCCTATACCTAGAACACTCACAGTTTTCATGTGCGCCCTTTTGTTTTTCCCTCACTCTTTAGAATCCGCTTAAAGTCACCTTCCTCCAGGAAGCCTTCTCTGAAAAGCCCCCTCAGCGCCAGCCAAGACCAGGGGCCCTTCTTTTGGGGCTTTCCTCATCCCTGTCAACCCCTATGTAAAGAATGACAACTCATTTATGAGTGTCTCTTTACTCGTCTGGCATCCCACCGCATGAGAAGTTTCAGAAGGATAGGTATTGAGTCGGTTTATCATGGGATCCGCAGCTCCTAGCCAAGGGCTTGGCACGCAGTAGGGGATCAATATTTGTCTAAGAACGCGTAAGAACCTTCTCCGTTGAGGCAGTGCTCACAAATGTCTTTGAAGAGAGTTTCCTAATGGAATGCCTCTTGACATTAAAAAATGGTGAGCCAATCAGAGATGGACAGCTAGGATAGATCTTGACATGGATTTTAAACCTTGAAAAAAATATGAATGTAGATTACATAGATAAACCACTATCAAAATACCCTAGCTAGTAAGTACTTAGTCCTCTGTGTATTTTGGACCCTGCTGGTTGTTGTTTTGACAGATATTAGCTAATTCCCATCCACAGAGGTGAATAAATACATTCATGGGGGTGAAAGGGGGTGGTGACATTAGAACTTGATCCTCTGGGTTCCTGCGTGGAGAACTCGCAATCATCACCTTCCCTTACTCCTTGACTGTCGTCCAGTTCCCGCTCCTATCGGGAGGAGCGTGACCTCAGGAAGAGCGGCTTGGCGTGAGCAGCCAATCGATCTAACCAGGAGTTTCCTCCTTGTTGTAAGGACTCAAGCTCTCCAACCTAATTCTATTTTTTGAGAGAGAGCGTGTGGTGGGGGAGTGGGTAAGGAGCAGAGCGGGAGGAAGAGGGAGGGGGAAAGAATCTCAAGCAGACTCCACGCCGAGCACGGAGCTGACACAGGACTTAATCGCACAACCCTGAGATCGTGACCTGAACTGAAACCAAGAGGTAGATGTCAGCCACCCAGGCGCCCCACCAACCTCATGTTTTTAAAAACTGACAAGTAGGCCCCTTAATTGCTAATAATGTAACAATAAGGTTCTGTATCTCCTAACTTAAAAATATGTCTCTGATAGCCTGAGGGGTGTGTGTGTGTGTGTGTGTGTGTGTGTGTGTGTCTGTGCCTGTGTCTGTGTGTGTTTTAAGAAGGTGGATTTCTAGGTAAGCCCTGTGTTATTTCCATACAGAACTTGCTGTCTCGTCTCACCAGCAGGAGTGTGTCCCCTTTTCAACATGGCCAGTAGAAATGAACAGTCCAAACTGCTTTTCAGAACTATGGAATATAAATGAATCACAGACGCGCGGAACTTTAGTCCCTTGGCGATGATCTAGTCCTACCCCTTATTTTTCAGATGAGAAGCTGACCCCAGCTGAGAAAGTGAGAGGCCTATGCAATGCCTGCAGTTTGTGGACCAACCTCCCTTCTGACTGTACCTCACTTTCTTGCCCTTCTTCACTTCACTTTTCTCACTTTTATTTTATGTATCTATTTTTTAAAGATTTTATTTTTAAGTAATCTCCACACCCAACATGGGGCTCGAACCTACAACCTGGAGATCAAGATATGCACGGTCCACTGACTGAGGCAGCTAGGCACCCCTCTCACTTCCCCCCCCTTTTTTTAAGATTTTGTATGTATGTACATATTTATTTAGAGAGAGAGCTGCAAGTGTGAAGAGGGGTGCATGGAGGGGGCAGACAGAGAGAGAGAGAATCCCAAGGAGACTCCCTAATGAATTCAGAGCCTGCTGTGGGGCTCAATCTCATGACCCCGAGACCATGACTTGAGCTTGAAATCAAGAGTTGGATGCTTAACTGACTGAGCCACCAGGTGCCCCATGGCGTACTTTTATTTATTTATTTATTTAAAGATTTTATTTATTTATCTGACAGAAAGAGAGAGAGAGCACAAGCAGCAGAGGAAGAAGGAGAAGCAGTCTCCCCACTGAGCAGGGAGCCCGATGCGGGACTTGATCCCAGGACCCTGGGATCACACCCTGAGCCTAAGGCAGATGTCCAACCGACTGAGTCACCCAGGTGCCCCAACTTTAATTTGTCTTTCTCAACTCCATGTATTTTTGGAAACGGCCCTTGATTGTTTCTGGAAAAGGTGAAATGTACATGAATGCATTCAATGAAAACCATGTTGTCCTCAAAGTAAGACCCTTACGCTGCTGGGAGCCCTGGTCGATGGGAAGTGAGTGGATGGTGGTCATTGCTGACTTGGCTGAGCTGCTGGCAGGACACCTGCACCTGGGTGCGCTGGTCATAGACCGTAGCAAGAGCTCGATCTGCACACTAAGTACTCTCCAGCCTTATTTCATGGCACACTCACAGACCCTGACTCCAAGGTGAGTACACAAAGCATATTGTTTTCTTTGGGGATCTTTTGCCACACTTCCCTCTCACTGTGCTTTGAAAATTAACCACCAGAGTCTGGTCATTATGGCTTCATTAACTATTCCTTGTAATTGCACCAGTCATAATTAATTCATTTGTTATTCACATGGGTGACATACGGACACTTTAATAGATTTTCCTCAGGGAATTCCACATATTAAATGATATCGATGGTGCTTTTAGAAAAAATTGAGGGGCGCCTGGGTGGCACAGCGGTTAAGCGTCTGCCTTCGGCTCAGGGCGTGATCCTGGCGTTATGGGATCGAGCCCCACATCAGGCTCCTCTGCTATGAGCCTGCTTCTTCCTCTCCCACTCCCCCTGCTTGTGTTCCCTCTCTCGCTGGCTGTCTCTATCTCTGTCAAATAAATAAATAAAATCTTTAAAAAAAAAAAAAAAAAGAAAAAAAAAGAAAAAATTGAAAGGGAACTCCAATATAAACCATTTTATATAAGTAGCAATGAGTTATTTTATTGTAAAAATGAAGTTAATTATTTTAATCTCTCAACCTTTTCAGATGAAAACTAGGTGTATAAACTAGTCTTTCTTCCCCCATCAGACGTTCCTAATCCGTAATTCAGAGTGCCAAAATAAAATCATTCTTATAAAAATAGATGGTGCATTTACACAAATGCATGCCAGAGTATTTAAGTAAATAATACTTGAATTAATTTCAGGTTAAAACCTTTCCTTTAAGCCTCTCTTACTTTTTTTTTCAGAAGCCATCTGTATTTTAACATCTTACTGCACAGCTGCATTCCTCATGTTTAATTTATGTTGGAGATCTTTTGTGACAAGACCAACTTATTTTTCAAATGAAATCAATTCATTTTAAGTAAAACATTGGTGACCCAAATATTACACACTTTCAAATTATGCATAATCCCTCCCTTACCCCTGGGTCACACGCACACACACACGCACGCACGCACACATGCATGCACACTCCCCCCAGCCCCACCCCACACTCCTTTTTTTCAGTAGCACTGAATGAAAATTCCATACTGCCAAATATTTAACCAAATACTTTAATCATTGGTTGTCTGGTAGAAACATCAAGCCTATGCTGACAGACACACAATTACATGGCAGAACTAGGGCAATTATCTATATAATTCAGGTTAAAAACTAAACTCAACAACCAGTTTTGCCTGAAATACCCCAATCATGGAGAGGGGGAGAAAAGTGTCCCTTTGGTTCATATTATCCCCATAATTGCCTTAATTCCCATTTGACTCAGTGTGAGTGGAATCACAGACACAGAATTTTAGTCTCTCGGAGATTATCTAGTTCAACCCCCTTATTTTTCAAATGAGAAAACTGAGACCCACAGAGGTCAAGTGCCCTGCCCAGGTCGTTAGTAGGTGGTGGCAGAGTCCAGTCATGAGCCCACATTTCCCAGTTCCCGGCTCAGCATCCTTACAACTGACACTTATCTTGCCACCTGACTCCATTGCCTCTAGAAGTCAAGGAAATGGTGCCAGGCAGAACGCTGAACTTTAAATGAAGACAGTAAAATGCCACCCAAGACTTGGAACCCCAGTCAAATGCAACAATTCACCTCAGCGGAGCATCAGATAGTTTTCTCTGCTCACGTTCTACTAACAGTCAGATGACCAGCTTTTAAAAGTACGTGAGCATGACATCCAGCAGGTTGCATAATTCAGAAGTGGGAGAAGGGTTAGAGAGATACTATTAAAAAACCAAACCAAAACAAAACAAAACAACACGAGTCTTCACAAAATAAACCAGAACATTTTCACATTCCTAAGAGGGACCCAATGAAAAACCTACAAAAAACTCTTTAAGACCTATGGGAAAACTCAGGCCCAGGATGTTTTATGAGCTTTGGATCTGCGTTGGTGTCAAAGCACACAAGCTGGGTTATCAGCTTGATGACCTTCGAGTAAAGCAAACACATTACATCAGACCATAATGAAAGAGCCCACACTCAGGCTCCAAGTTCTCTTCCAGAAGAGCTCCCAGCCTGTTAGTGGGGTGCTGTTTTTCCATCTCCTAGGGCATTGCCCTTGACAAACATATGTCCTTTGTTTTTGAAATGAGGAAGTTTCTGTAATTCTTCCAAAAGGGGGCTTTCTATTTTAAAGACAGCCCAGAATCCCAACCACTTCGTTCCCCTGCCTTTCCTGCCTTGAAGCCCAGCGCACGATTTTTCATTTGCCGGTTTCTGCATTTTCCTATCAGGACTCCTCTGATTTGCAGGGCCATGGAGGCCACCTATAGGGCTCCCTGTTAGTGGAAGCCACCCAGGGAAGGCTGGGTCTGGTCTGCATTCTACCGGCTAGAACGGAGGACACAGACTAAGGTCAAAATTATTATGTGGAGATTAAACTGTAGAATTTAATTACGTGTTCTGTTGCTCCCGGTATATTTATTAATTTAGCAGTATAAACTGACTGGAGCTATACAGGCAGGACTGATTAATTTGCAAAGACATCTAGGTAACAGATTGTGATCAAAGTGGAGACCTGATCCTGTTAGATTGAAATGTGTTGTTCTGTGCTCGCAGGAAGGACATGGTGCGGTGTGGTTCATCTTTATCAATGCTTTCCTCGGAAGGAGGGGAACAAGCTTGCAGATACTAATCAGGGCTGAGGCCCTGCCACTCAATAATTACCCACTGTCTCATCATAATCCCGGAACTAAGCCCCTGCCCAATCCATCTGGGACCCTTTTCCATCTATTGCACAGCTCAAGAATACGTGTGTAAGCTATTACCTCTGGTCGTGCTATCGGTCCCCTGAGTATAGATTCATGGCAGTGACCAATTAGGTTGCCGTGTCCGCTTTCCCCCTTGGCTTCCGAACCGTGCTGTACTTCTCAGCACCGGTAATGAAGCACAGACTCATTGGGGGGCAGAAATCCACTCACCTATAAAAGCTGTCTCGTCATGGCCACTGATAAACATCGCCCGACACTTCATTTTGTGGGATGCTTTGAAAAGAGGGGTGGCGAGACCAGAACTCTGTATCCCGAGGTTTCCTTCAGCCACTCTCAACCTGCCAGCGCCTTCTGCCCGAAGCAAATCACACAGCAAGGAAAATATTTCTGACCCTCATCCAGAAATCAAACGGCCGGGAAGGGAGGAGGGCAAACGTGGGGATAATTGAATTCTGGATCCCTGAATGAAAACCCATTGTCGTACAATGGTTAAACGCGTGGAGGCCCAAAGTCCCAGAGACTTGGGTTGAAACTCTGGCTCTGAGGCTCACCAGCTCGTCACTTAACTTCTTTGGGACTCTGTTTCCCTCGCGATCAAACAGAGCCTCGCCCACAGGGTGGCTTTGGAGGTTAACCCAGATGCGCTCTGCAAGGCACAACCTTTCAAATGACAAAACCTCAACATGTGACGGCTGACCCTGCGGTTTTGTGAATTCCCACTACATTTATAGCCAGAACCCAAAAGCCTAGCTCCTGGTCAAACTGTGCGGACCATGATGTGCTAATTACTTTGCGAATATGCATGTTTCATCTTCCCAAATAAATGGCACATTCCTGAAGGTTAAAAGCCACTTTTTCTTTTGTATCTCCGACCGGTGACAGTTCACAAAGGCTTCCTGATTCTTTCACTTGAACTTAAGAACCCTTCATAAAATCCTCCATGAACAGTCTTAAAGACGAGAGGGACAAGGAGTCAGTTGTCATTTTCTTATAATACAGAAATAGACACAACAGTGATGGTAAGCAAGTTGCTATTAGTAGAGGTAGAAATCAGTAAGGGGCAATCAAGTCATTCCTACTAGAAGAATCGGCGGGACACCTGCGTGACGCCCACGGCAAGCCCTCAGTCAGGGCAACGCCCATCGAAAGCTCACGCGCTGTTTTTAGTATCTACGCTGTCAGGGCACAGGCCCAGCTCCTAATTAGCTGGGACCCCATTTCAGATCTTTGCTGATACTGACAGTGTTTTAATTAGTTAAATCTACAACTTGGCTCTTCTCGGTCTTCTCTGGCAGTCAGAGAGGAAAATATGCTAACATGTGAATGTTTCACATTTGCACTTCCAAAACGCCCCTTCCCTAGGGCGTTCAGGGCAGACCCTGAAGATGGCCCACCCTTCGGAATTTATACCAGCAGCTCTGACAGCTGTTTTGTATTTATTGCCACGGTTGGCCATTTCAATTTGGGACTCTGATTCAGAATATTATATAAGCAAATATTTGTTAAGGGGTCAGATGCAGGACGAGGTGTATTTGTCAGGATTGTAATTCAGGTGGTGTGTGTGCCAGGGTTAGAGAAGACAGCATGGGTTGGATCCTCAACTCGCTGTGGCTGTGCTACTTCAAAAGCTTATCAACCTCTCTGGGCCACATCTGTCCCTTACATGTATTATACTGGTTCGACTGTCCCAAAGCATAGAGGAGTAAGAGACATTTTGGATAAAACATTTTAAGACACTAATACATTAGCTTTTGGCAAATTCTTTGCCTGTAGCATATCCTAATGCCCTTTTAATTTTTCAGAGTGAATTATAATTTTAAGAAATGTTTAAAAATGTTTTAGTTCATGAGCTCTTATTTCTAAAGCATTCATCCATATTTCAGATCTGACAAAATGATGATAGATATTACCAATGAGTACTTTGCAGATGACAGGAATATTTTTCTGAACAGTGACGTGGTTTCCCGGATTCACCCTGCACTTGCCCACGCAGAAGCCCAGCCTTTCAAGTGTGGCATTCGCTTTTTGATTAGCTAGTTGAAATGTGTCGCTTTGTGCTGCAGGGGGGGCATGCTGCGTGCCCCACACTACCGGCGAGCACGTCATTGCATATTCGAACGTGCGGTACACACTTGTCGTTTAGAAGTCGACTCTCATTTCACTTAATGCCTTACATCTTGGGATCTGTACAAATCCATTGGTGTAGACGCCTCTGGCTTCCAGGTAGGGGTTGTCTAAATTGTTGGGTGGGTCAACTGAGGCTGTGAACTTACGAGTTTTGCTGGAGGGCCAGCCCTCTTACCCAAGTGGAGCTCAGAATCGCTGAAGTAGAGCCGGGCCCCCACACGAGGGAACCCCAGCCTTTGCTCTCTGCGGCTGGTGTCACTGCGGACCTCTCTCCATCACACGTACCTTTGACTTCTGTACCAGGGACCTTCCTGGGCCTTTCTCCCCCTGGTCCTCTGATGGTGGGTGTTCCTTAATTCTCTACTTGTTTCTTCTAAATTCAAACTGTCTAGAACTTATTCTTGTGTCCCTCATACCGCCCTTTATAGAACTCGGAAACCTCCTTCTGCAGTGCTGACTGTTCACCCTGGCTCTAATTCTGGATTTCCAACACTTTCCAGGTGTCTGTGCCAGGAAAATCCTCATCTCCTGAAATTCAACATGTTCTCAGATAAGCCGGTTTCTAACTCACCTCCCGCATCCCGTCCCAGCACACACTACAGTCTTTCACCTCCAGCAGCGGCTCTACACAATTTGACACTTCCCTGTTCTCTAATTGCTTACTTTGTGTGTCTGTTTTGCCTCCTGACTAGATTGCGAGATCTTAGAGGGAGGAGGCTCCGTGGAGCAGGAGACCCCTGGAGAGCCCCTAACAAGTGCTAAATGCAAAAAGGTGGCAGCTACCAATTGAGAAAATCCGCATAAAATACACCTGAGCTTTTGGCCTGTATAAAATCAGCATGATGTTTTCTCCTGGGAAAGGTTCACAGCATATAATTTTTAGTTCCCATTCTCCTCAGTGCTTGGGTTTCTCCAGGAAGCAATTTGGGGTGAGAGAAAGACACAGGTCCAGCTGAACACATGGAAATGAAAATGCTCTAAAATATCTTCTGTGCAAAAACTTTGTTTTCTCTTGACTGAATATTCTGGTGACATAGGTAAGCCTCCAAAACTTCCCGCAAGCAGGCAAGGTGTAAGTACCTTGCTAAGGGAATTCAGCACGGGATAGTGGAATCAGAGGGACCAGGTTCGAATCCAGCATTAGTTGCTTATGTCTCTGTGTCCTTGAGAAAGTCGCTTCCCAGCTCTGAGCCTCATTTTCCTCACTGTAAAAATGGAAATAAGATTATTTCATAGGATTTGTGTGCGGATTAGTAATGCTAGAGGTGAGGTACCTAGCTTGGCGTAGAACAGTCGCTGAGTGAATAATGGCGGCCATTTATGATGAGAACGAGGACAGGTTTTGATGATGGTGGTGAGGATAATGTCAGGACAAACCCACCCACAAGCGAGATCCATTGGTATGATATTTGGCTTACTACGGGCCTGCTCAACTCACCATAATCGGGGACCCAAGGATCTTCACTGTAAAAAGCAGTCTGTCTGTCCGGCCAACGACTCCTTTCCCTTTGGGATTCTGTGATCAGTACTTGGAGTGTACCGCTTGCTCCCCACTCTGATGCCACCCTACCCATGTTCCCAAGCACTGCCCTGCTCTGAAGAAACTTGCTGCTCGTCCGCCATATTCACCTTTAAGAAATCGCCTCTTCACATCCAGTCTCCTCCCCATCTCTCAGCAACAAAGGAGCGAGCTCCGTCATGACACTTCCTTTTGGAAAGCTTCCAACCTAACGTAGAGACATTGTCATCTTCTAGCTGTCTGTCAATGCGCTCGTGTAGCTAGCCCTGTACTGACTGATCGAATCTGTCTATACTACGTGAATCCTGCCCTTAAGCAGTGAGAAATCAAGCACTTTGAAAAGTAGTTGCCCTATTGAAGTGTTGCCTGGCTAAATATTCTTTAGGGACAGACTTCAAAAGGCTTTTCTGACAGGGTCATAAACCTTGGTCTATGTAAGTTGAAATTATAACCTCTGAGCTTTAGAGGTGAAACATCCTATAGCCCTAACACACCATGAAATGACCATGGGATGAAAGCTGAGAGGTGTTTGATTTAATCATTGAGCTTTGTGGTTGAGGGATATTCTAAAATGGTTTATGGTGATTTTTATCAGCCCACTTGAGTTAATGTTGAATTTTCTCTTTGACAGGACCTGCCAATTTCCCATCTGTTGGATTGCAGTAATATACAAATGCCCAAGATGAATTATAATCCCTTTACTATCATAATCAATGTACAGTGCATATGGCACCTTGGCCCACAGACAATGGCTGGGGGTTTGGGCAAATGATTATCTTCGTATACTTCCCGGTGGCCTGATGCTTCCCTTTCTGGTTTCAGATTATGTTCCTCGACTTTGCTGTGATAGAGAACGTGCTTATTGGTGGGGATTTACTCGAGTCTGGGGCATTTGTTAGATTCTGATCCAAAAGCCTTTGGCTCTTTGTTTCTCCCACACTGATAATGATTGAAAGCTTCTAACCTCTCTTGGAACGTGTGATGAGAAATTTGAGTCCAACCAAAGTTGAGTTTCTTGATAACATCCCAGAGTTTGAGAAGGGAGCCTGCATAGGACTCAGACAGGAAATGTGTGGATTTGCCCCTCCAGGAAACAGTGCAAATCTTGAAATGTATTAATGTAAGAATGGGTTTATTAATCTTAAAACACCTGCCTTTACAGACATGAGCTGTCTAATGACATTTTCTCAGGTCAAAAATTCATTGGTTCATTGTCCTCCGAGGCAATTCACAGACTTAAATAAATTTCTTAACCATGAATCAGTAGGATAAGCATCCTATTGATTCAGACAGAACTAAAACCAAGCCTTTCCTCCCCAAATGGTCAATTGGTGACAATGGGTTAGGAAAGAGCAGACTAGTGTGCTTTGCTAAGAAATATTTCTCTCTGACATCCTGTGGGCAGCCTTCATCTGCGGCCTGAGCACAGAGAAAACCCTCAAGGTAGGAAACTATCTGGATGCCTAATGACTTTCCTATAACTGCTTCACCTTGCTCCTTGCACCAGGGAGAGCCCTGCCGTTTAGACCAATGGCTTGACTTTGCATTTGAGAAGCTCCATGGGGCGGGACCTACTACAAATGAGGCTCGCCTCACAAATTAACAAGCTCCGGGGGGGAAAAGCGTTATTTTAATTGTTCCCAAATGTCATCCAATCCAGAAATCTATGTAGGAAGAGAAGTCACCTCTATGGTAGGAAAAGCAGAACTGAAGACAAGCCTAACCGTCAATGTTCCCACCATCTGTTCGGCGGCACCCGGTATTCCTTATGTGCTGGATCATGCTGTTTATTTCACAGTAGAAACCCAGATTGTATGAGTTAGGGTAATGCTAACTGCTGTCACAAATAGACACCAAGGTTCTTTTTCTTTTTTTCTTAAAATACTCCAGGCACGTGTTGGTCAGAGATAGCGAATGTTCAGGGACCCAGAGGTTCTGCCACCTTCAACACATGACTTCCCAAGTCCCCTTGATCATTCTGCATCCCAGTCAGCCAGAATGGGGAAAAGCATGGAAGAGCATGGACGTCACCTTGAACCGTTCACACCGTCTAGAACTCAGTCACGTGGTCACACATAACTGCAAGGGAATCTGAGAACTGTAGACTGTCTGGGTAGAGAGAAAGAAGAGGAGACATTCTTGGTGAACAGCTGGACGTCTCTGCCCCACAGCTTGAAAGGCAGAGATCCCTGGGAAAATAAAGCATCAGCTAATAATGTTAGTGGCTGGCGTGAGGTTTTGTTAGGAAGGGAAGTGCAAGGAGACTGGAACTATGAGGAGGAAGGGGAAAGAACAATACCTCCAAGGGGACAATGCCATACCTGATGGTCCATCATGTTCTCTAAGACAACTTCCCAGCCCGCTGACATCACCCTGAGCCGTTCACAGTCTAACAGGTTCCTGCTTATGGCCAATGATATGATGACTGACAGAGGAGGGACCAAAACCTGTGACCAAGAAACAGATCTATGTGGCTAACACAGAAGGATGGAAACCATAAGCCTTTAGCCATCGCCATCAAAAAAATTGCAAAATTGACTTCCTTACAGAATTAGCTCTGAAAAGAAGGGTGAATGTGATTGATTTCAGTTTATGGAGATCTGCAAAGCCAGCGTCAGGAACAGCATATAGAAAAATCCAGGTGTCTCCACTTCCCAGCATTCATCCCACAGATGAAAGGAGCCATTGTCCTTAATCAAAGATGGCATCAGAAGTTTCTGGGTATGGCCGGTCAGATTAACAAGTAAACACTTTCTTTGCAACAGAACTTACAGATTGACCTGAGGTTGGGCCCGAGATGCTATATAACTTTTGGCTTAAAAAGCCACTCTATTGCTTAAGATGAATGACAAGCTGCCCCTTAGAAGGTGCATGCCCCCAGTCATCCAGCACAAGGCTGTGAAGTTTGACGTGTAAGTCATTATACCCTTACATTTCTTCATCTGTTGATCTGATTTTTGGCTACTTGATTTTCGGTAACCATGCAGCATTTTCCTGATGGTTTTGCCACCCATCCTCTCAGTATGTCCACCCCAGGATCGGGATGAGACAGCAAGTGGCCTTTCAATGCTGGCAAACCACAACCCATGACACACTTGGAGATTCATTTTTGCCATGTTGTGTGCTGGGCTCCAGCATTAGTGCAGCTTTCCGAACTACCCGGCTTACTTCTAGGGGCTGGGTTTAGGGGCCGATTCACTGCAAAATCAGTCATCAGGCCATGGCTACTCAGATACCAGATATCCTTTGAGTAGTCTCACATAATGGAAGAAGCATGGGATGTGGAGTCAGGCCCTTCTGTTTGCCTCCTACCAGCTCCGTGAATTTGGGCAAGTTCTTTAAGCTTTCTGAGTCTTAAGTATCCATTCTGTATAATGGCAATTATAATATCTACTTTATATACAATTATACAATAAAAAGTAATGACTGCTTTATTGGCTGCCTACATTGGCTAGACCTTACATATCTTGTTTAACTCTAACAACTGGTCCTTGAGTTAAGCATCATTCCCACACCCTCCATTTATAGATGCACGAACTGAGGCTTTTAGACAAACTGGCCAAGGACCTAGAGCTGGTAAGAATTAGGATTTGAACCCACAGTTTTCTTATCCAAAGACAACCTTAATTACTAATTTATCCTGCTGAGATAATAAAGGGAGAGAATTTAGGTAAATTATGGCATGTGGCAGAAAGTACTCAGAAAAATGCTAGTTCTATTCTTTTTTCTCTTTACTTTTGTTTTTAAGGTTCTAAGTTACAGCTTTCCTTTCTGTGCTCAGATAATTCATACTGTGTTGTGGTTGGCTTACTTTCATTCACATTTACTTACTCAGTAAATATTTACTGAGCGTCTACTATGTGTCTTGCCCCAAGCCAGACACTGAGTATTCAGCGGCGAATACAAAAGACATGATCCCCCATCCTCAACGTACTTGTAGCAATGCCAACTGCGTCCTCCAGGAGTCTCTGAATATAGAGACCGAGCCACACTGCTCTTCTTTAAGATGGATTAATACCATAGCATTTGCAACTATAATATTATGTTACCTTGGACACCAGGCAATTAGCAAGTAATTAAATCTCCCTTGGTCTGAATACACCTGCAACCAAACTGTCTGCTAAAGTTCTGTTACACTCATTAATTAGCATGAGTTGAATGACAAGATAATCAGAAATGAAATACCTCCTCTTGGAGACTAGGAGTAAATGATTAAAAAGTGGAATGTGCTTTTAACACTTTTTGCTTGAGTTCGTATTAATGTAGAGTGTATGGATGGGCCCGCTGTTGATCAATATTAATGTCTCTGGCAGAGAACGTGCCTCGGGAGAATTGACAGATGCTAATATGTATATTCATCCATTTGACATCACAAAAACTTTGAAAACTGTTGCTTAGACACCAACCCAATGCTTCCAATAGTAACAAGTAACCATCTCTCAGAGCCAAAAGTGAAGACCCTAACGCCTGGTTAAGTATGAGAGCGTTCATTCAAGAGGCTACAGTTTTATTTTTACGACCACCTACTACAAAGGTGTTATAAAAAACAGAGAACTCTGATCCAATTTCTCGCCCATCCATTATATCGCCCGCCTCAGTAGAGTCTGATGTCAGTGTACACTAGCCGATATATCAGGATAAGTTAGCTTTTTGGCCATAGAGTATTCTTTTTTAATAAATGGAGAAAAATATTCACTAGATCTTCAGAAGCTATGTTTCCCCCTTTTGAATCCCTTGGCTCTTTGATTAACAGATTGCTTTAAAAATGTCAGTGATGGGACGCCTGGGTGGCTTAGTCAGTTAAGCATCTGCTTTCAGCTCAGGTCATGATCCCGGGGTCTGGGGATCGAGCCCCGCATTGGGCTCCCTGCTCAGTAGGGAGTCTGCTTCTCCCTCTCCCTCTGCCTCTCCTCTGGCTTGTCCCCCCACCCCTCTCAAATAAATAAATAAAATCTTTAAAAAAATAAAAAATAAAAATGTCAGTACGGAGGATATCATATCATCCTTTCGTTATCCCCCACTAAGGAGCCCATGAACATCTCTCAGCATGAGAGGTAACCGGGTGGGCTGTATGGCTGGCGTGTTGTACGTGATCTGTGAACCTGTCACTGTTTTTTCGTGTTTTTTTTAAGATTTTTTATTTATTGAGAGGGAGAGAGAGAGACAGAGAGAGTACACACGCAGGAGCAGGGGGGAGGAACAGAGGGAGAGGGAGAAGCAGACTCCCCGCTGAGCAAGGAGCCCAAGGCGGGACTCGATTCCAGGACCCCGAGATCATGACCCTTAGGCAGACGCTTAACTGACTGAGCCACCCAGGCGCCCCTGAACCTGCCACTGTCGAGTCAGTGGTTCTTGTCCCTCTCATCATGGCCCTGTTGGACTCCAGCCTTGAGAACTTCGAGAAAGACCATGAATCGGGGCTGCTGCAGCCTCGGTGAGTTAGAAACAGCTTCAGGGCAAAGTAAGAAGTTTGGGGACCCACTCTGGGTTTTCAAGTGTCTATTGTTCAAAAACACTTGCCGGCCCTTAAACGAAAGCTCGATGGGACAAACCTCAATGTTCTAAGCTCTAAGGAAATTTCGCTTAATGCTCTTGCAGAAAAAATGTCCCAGCCGCTCGTGTAACTTTATTAGGCAAAGTGGAGCATGCCCGCTCTTAAAGAAGAAAAGACATGACTTTCTTTTTCCCAGATTGTGCTACCCCAGAAAGGGAACGCATTTGAAGTGGCAAACGTAGACGTTTAGGCCAAATGTGTACTTTGTCCTCAAATGAACAGCTTTCAGAATGATCTTGTTTAAGCCCCCTTTTATTTTTATCTTTTATTCCCCTACAATGCCAGCTGAGGTTGCCCATCTCCCAACAGCCACCAAATGGACTAGTAATTGTAAGGCTCGGTGATTTAATTAGACTCATTCGAAACACTCACATTTTTATCAATTAGTTAATGGGCTAAAGAGAGTCTCTTTGTTGGAGCCAGGTCATTTGGAAGCTAGAGGCTTCTTGAGGGCAAGAAGCTGAAGAACCACAGCGTTAATATCTGTAATTAACCTCACGAGTCCTAGGTTGTTCAATTAGGAACAACCTCCCTTCCCCTCCATATGCCTTCCGTCAAATGGGATTTTCCTGTGAAATAATCACTGAAGAAAAACGAATCAAAAAAAAAAAAAAAAGAATGCTGCCCCGAAAAATCATAACCTGGATGAAAATAAAACAAAAAGTTCCCAGTCTTCAAAGCCTTCTTGATTATTTCAGCTAAGGTTGTTTGTTCCTTGTGGCTTCCCCTAAACATGATAATCCTGGGTGTTTCAGATCAGCGACGCTCCTGATAATAGATATCGGGGAATCTTGAAAAATAGGGTTTTGTCTTACCACACAGGCCAATTCTAAAACAGAGATGAGCGCTGTGCTTCTGAAAAAGTTCAACCTTTGATTACTCTTTGTAAATTATCGCCTTCAACTTTTTTGGCTTGGAGAATTCCATTCACTATTTCCCTGTGAAAGAGGATTTCCATCTTGTACCTGTGGTTATAATAAATAAATACTAGATGCATAAAACCAAGGCTTATTTTGCTTCTTAATGAGCTAGTCAACTTCTACTGTGAGAAGTCTGTGGGAAATTCATAAACCACACATACTTATCCCCATCCACTGATACAACGTGAAGCAACCTTACAGGTAAATAAAAACTAGTATTGACAGAACAAGTTAATTTGTCGGAACGGGATAAAACAATTTACAAATTAAAGTATACAAAACAAAAGTATACACCACACTGAGTGATCTACCAGGAAAAATCCATATCGTCAAAGAATATGCACCATTCTTTCTCATTTCTCACTCAACCTCTAAGTTGCCATGGTTCAGCAACATCGGTATTTTGAATTTGAAGGAAAAAGATACCCTCACTTTGAAGCCAAACTCATCAAAATAGTAACAGTTTGCGAAGATAACTTCTTTGTTTTCTGCTTGGTTAGAAACCACTCACAGATGAGAAAAGGACTGAATTTTCAAGAACCATGCAAACCAGGGAGGAAAAGACACTTGTTTTGAGGATTTTAACGAGAGGAGCACGGACTATCCTCTGAGAAAATCTGATTCTCATCAGGCATTCATCACAAACTTTGAGTCCTATCTATGACCGCCGGTCATCAAAATGAAAGACACGCAGAACGTAACAACTGCCCACTCCCACTGTGCTTGTGCCCGGTCGCAGTTTACGTTCATTGTTATGGTCAACAATTCTATTGTGCATGCCCAGTAAATGCACTGCTCTGCCGCGCTTCATAAATGTGCCCTTTGTTCCTTCATCATTAGGCAGACAGTTCGTTCTGTACAATGTCCAACTTGCAGACAGGTGGAATAAGGAGGTGGCATCTGTCTAAATATTGAATGCCACGCTTCCCCCATCTGCTGTAATAACAGTGCTGGGTCTGCTTGGCTTCAGTTCCCCTCTTCTGCATACAACCAGTCAGCCATATGCCCCCTAGAGTGCACGTGCCACCAGAGCGGCGGGGCCCGTGTGGCAGCCTCCGAGCTGGTCACCGAACGAGCAGGGGACAGCTGAGTAGTGGAGGTTGGGGGTCAGGCCCGTGCAGAAATCAGCAGGTGACGGTCAATATGGCCACGGAGAGCGGCTCAAAGAACCAGTAGAAAAGGCCTTCAAAAGTCAATGGCCGGCATAGAGCACATTGCCAATCAAATTTTACAGGGCATACCTTCCAGGCTAGGCAAATAAGAAGATTTAGAGCACATGGCAGTTCATCGTTTATAATCCTTCTTAGCCCAGCATGGCTTAGTGATAGTTGAGTGACAGATGACGAGCACATGACAGCTGCAGGATCTTATACTAATGCATACAGTAAAACTAAAACTAAATTAGTGACACACGTGTACACATTGGTTGTGCAAGAGTTACACAATCTGTTCGGGACCCCTCACAAACTCTGCCACCGTGCCCTCGATTCGGGGGGCCCCTGAGCACTTTCAAAAGTACCCAAGAGTTGGTCCCAGCCGGGAAGGGCCCTTCCCTTGGGCAAAGGTGGAATTCAAAAGGCCTCTAAGGCAAATAAAGGTGTTCGGCTCCCGCACACAAAAGTGGCCAAGTTTAATGATGTTTCCAATTGGCCTAATTGAAATTGACTGAGAGTTCTGAGTATTTAAAGGAAGGAGGAAAAAAAAGGCCAACACCACGGAAGGAAGGAAGTGTGTAGGGCCTGGAGTAAATCATTCATTGTCTTGCTCCTTTGATCTCTAATCTGCTGATTCTATCACTGACAAATTTTATATATTTTTGTAAAAATATGAATTCCCATACTTGAGAATTCTCATTTGGGTGTGACTTCTGTTGTTTTAAATGTCTCTGTCTTTTGTCATAAATTACAAATGTTCTTTCATTCATTTGTCTGAATATGTGTTCAGGTGACCTAGCAAAATAAAGGAGTTTCTCAAATTGTGTTTCCCTACGAAGCTTTTTAAAGATGTTACATATTATTGGAACCTTAAGTTTATATTTAAAAAAAATTTTGCTCTCTTCCCTTGACCTAACCCACTTCAAAAAGATTTGTGGTGACTGTGTTTCACATCTACATTTGCTTCTGCTCAGATTTTAATAAAAACCATGCTGGCAAGCAAAAGTGTTCGATAAAAAAGGAAAACAGCTTCAGTTCTAAGCTGCTTGTCACATCTCTGTATGATATCTTTTTTTTTTCTTTTTAGTGTATTAGTTGTATAGTCACGTCTCATTGAATTCACAATTTACAGATTCCTGGAAAAGAATTTGTAGGGAAAGAAAATCTCAGTACAGACAAAAACTATACTTACTAATTTGAAAGATGTTTATAGCCATCTAGAAAAATGTTAACTTTCTTCTTGGGAAATCAACTCAAATACAATAACAAGGGTTCTTCCAAATGTCCAGATCTGTGTACACCTGGTGAAATCGGATCAAGAGGTATAACTCCACAGTTCTGCATGTTTATGATAATATATTCTCTATATAATTACTTTCTAAATCATTCCATATTTTAACACATAATATAACTCCTGAAATTTTTTTAGTTAAAGAGGTTTTTTAAAGACAATTTTAAATTATTAGACCATTATATCGAAATTAATTTTTTATAAGTAATTATTATTAATCATCCCAGCACCTCTTTGAATAGTATGACTCACTAATCCAACAAAGCCCAGAAAGGGACAAGCCACTTGATCGAAGTCACATGCAAAAAAATCATTAGTGGAATTAAGATTCAAACAAGAACTTCCTACTTTACCTTTTAGAGTTTTATTACAGACTTGGAACTTCGTCCCCTAATTTTAAATTCCTGTCCCCCACTTTTGGGTCTGCACCGCTGCTGTAGATTGCCTGGGTCTCCCACACTACTAGATATGAAGGGAACCTCAGGATCAGTGTGACTGGGTTTATGAATAAAGAAAAGACCAAAAGTTGTCGAAGCTGGGTACTGAAGCCTGACTTCTAGATGCTTTGAGGCCATTTCTAAAAACTTGAAAGAATCAGGGGTGCCTGGCTGGTTCAGTCGGTAGAGCGTGGGACTCTTGATCTCGGGGTCATGAGTTTGAGCCCCACGTTGGGTGTAGCAGTTACGAAAAAAAAAATAAACTGAACAAACAAACCTTGAAAGAATTGTATTTTTCTAAGAATGAAATCTTACACCTATCAATGCTGATGGTGTTTTGGATTTAAGATTTATTGGAGAATTTCAAATTCTCATGAGATAGTAATAAAGTCACCTCCTGTTTTCCAAGTGAAGAATCTTTGGACATTTCTTCTCTGACTTCTCCACGGTATGTAGTTCCCCCTGAGGTCAGTTTCTACTGAGCATACACACAAAATATCGTATGCCTCACTTAAAGAGATTTCCTAGAGCCATTCTTAAAAAGAAAAACAAAACCTTTTATAAGCCACTGTTTTATTTTTTGTTTCGTTATTACTGCTCTTTATTTTTTTTTTAAGATTTTATTTATTTATTTGACAGAGATAGACAGCCAGCAAGAGAGGGAACACAAGCAGGGGGAGTGGGAGAGGAAAGCAGGCTCCTAGCGGTGGAGCCTGATGTGGGACTGGATCCCCGAACGCCGGGATCACGCCCTGAGCCAAGGCAGACGCTTAACGACTGCACCACCCAGGAGCCCCAGTTATTACTGCTCTTTAACCATAGTTGCTACTGAATCCCAATTCTCTGTCCTATTTCCAGAAGGAACGTCAAATAAGTTTCTGTATCGGTCATACAGGCTATGTGGCGATATAGCACGAAAAAGCATAGAAAACACGCATCCTATGGCATTCTGCATTTAATGTAAAACTGCGGGGGCATTTGCTTGAACGTGAAAAACAAACGACAATTTTTTTTTTTTTTTTTAAAGATTTTTTTTATTTTTTATTTATTCGACAGAGATAGAGACAGCCAGCGAGAGAGGGAACACAAGCAGGGGGATTGGGAGAGGAAGAAGCAGGCTCATAGCAGAAAGAGCCTGATGTGGGACTCGATCCCATAACGGCAGGATCACGCCCTGAGCCGAAGGCAGACGCTTAACCACTGTGCCACCCAGGCGCCCCACAAACGACAATTTTGAACGTATATTGCTAAACCTTATTTGGTGTATCCAAACAATGGCTGAAAATCTGCCAGCTCCAGGGCCATGTCTTCAAATTAGATTCCTGGTCCGTCCAAATCACGCGTGTGGTCTGTGTACCTGTGAGCACAAAAGCCAGAGGGATCATGGTCCCCACCTGCGCGAGGCTTTGAGATCTCCAAACAGACCACGGTAAGGACATGCGCAGAAGAAAAGATGCTTTTTGGCCGCAGGTCGGAGGAAATGGAAAATAAACACTGAGAGAAACTAACATGTATGTCCTATTAAAAATGCACAAATGTACGTTTTTGATAAATAGGGCCACAGAGAGAGCATCCAGAAGTCGAGGGTAGTCAGGTTGTTGTAAAAGTTGTCCAGGGGAATGAACCGCCCCACCTATGATGGGAAACGGTAGCAGTTGCTGCAAGCAGTCTCACGTATATTGAAAAGTGACACGAATCATACAAATAACAAATCATACAAATTCTTCATGGGGTTGATGGAGTGGCCATGTTTGGCACAAGGGTGCCCTCCGGAAGGAGTTCTGAGTCCAAGCTCCTCTGCAGCCCACCCATGAGAACAAAGCTTAAATCTTTGGGGGTGAGCAGCCATGGCGGATGGAGGGGGGAAGGCAGGGTAGAGAGCGATATCCATAAGTCACTAAACAAACCTTAAAAAAAAAATCTCCTCATTATTATTACAATTTCCAGCCCGGGTTCTTCATTAGAAAGAAAAGAGTTGTACTCAGGAGCCAAATCTGAAATGATGAAAATCCTTGGAGAGAAAGAAGGAAGAAAGATTGAGCCGTTCACCCTTTTATTACTGTTATGATTACTCTTTATTACTTAGCACTTACACGGTACTTTATTTTTTCCAAGTGCTTTACAATCCTTAATTACTTAATCTTTCAATATATTTAGAAAAGCACTTGAATTTATTCGACGCTGCTTTTCAAAACCTGTTTTGCCCCATTTTCAGCCCCCACTCACGGAGGTACAGTGCCTCCCCGCTGGGCAGCGAGGTGCCGAAAGGAGTGGCCCACAGAAAAATCCCGAAGAAAAATGGAGGGGGAGGAAGGAGAGGAGAAACCAGCCTGTGGTACAATAACAATAATCAGCCATGACTACTACTCTCCCCTTCTCTTCAGCATTCTATGCCAGTCCGGCGCCTTTCAAATTTGTAAATAATCAGTAATTTATAAAATGCAATAAATATATATTATGCTTAGCATACACACAACAGATTTTTCTGACTGAATTATGTTGCTTGTCATGCAAATAGGTAATCCTGAACCAATTAAAAAACAAAGGCACGTTGTAATGGAGTAATGGAAGTTTCTGGATGCCAGCTCCTAGGCACAGAGTCCTTAAAGACAGAGAAGAAAAAGGAAAAGAAACACGGAGAACAATATCATCATTCTATCAGCGGTTAACTTGAGTCTACTTATGCATGATCAAAGACCGCAAATATAGTTTAAACAGCATGAAATAATCGCTGGGTGTACAATATGAAATGATTTTTAAAAGCAAGACCGACAACAATTCCGGTGCCACTATGTTCGGCGACTAAAGACTAATTTTGTGATGCACAGCCAAGCTGAGGTAGTGGTAGGGAAATGAGGGTTAAGAGGCTAACCTCCCTCCCGGGTTCCCTTTGAAGATTTCTATATTCTGGGGGAGAGGGTAATGAAAATATTTTACCTCCCCTATTGCAATTAGGTCAGTGGGCCAAAGAAAAAAAGCTGCTCACACCACCACACGCCAATGCAATTGCAATCCCCAAAGAGGCAAAAGGGACAGGATTCGGCAATATCGAATGCTCTGGAAAGACCAGTCCAACGGCAGTGAGTACCGCTCCTCTTCCAGCTCCGGCATTTTGACCAGGGAGCCAGAGACTAAAAGAAGCAAGTCTTCCTTCCTGATTCTTAAGCTTCTCACACCTGCCAAGCATCCACACCAACTAGGAGCCCGAGTCAACCGAAAGAACCCAAGCCGGAGCTTGGAGAGGAGGGCCGGTGTTCATCAGGGCGGAAGGGGTGACCCTTGCGTCTCTGTTGCCGGACACTCGTCAGTACGGAAAGAAAGCCGGAACGGCAAACAGCCATCTGTCCGGTTGCTTTGCTGTGGGTGTGTTTCTAATTTCATTTCTGACACCGATGAGGCAAAGGAGTGGCGTACAGAAAATTTAGAAACCAGAAATTTAATAAAACGGCTCTAAACATGACAGCGTTTATGAAAAAGATTAATTACTAGGAGTAAGGGGGCCTGATGCCAGGAATTTATAGGATTGATACAAATACGATGCCCTGCTGGGCTGCTAGGCCCATAAAATGCGACCCTAATCTTCGGGCCTATTGTTGTTTTTGCAGAAACAACAGGCTTCAGCCAAGACAACAAAAGGGTCTATAATAGAGTTTCAGTAGGGGGAAAAAATCACCATAGCCATGGAAAATAAACACCTTTAGAGAATCTGTGAACACCTACCCGGGCCTTCCCTCAAAGCGCCCATGTCTACAGAGGGAAGGTGCCATTGTCGTGTTTATCTCCGAGCCCAGCTGAAGGAAAGGGGAGGACCAATTAGGAAGAAATGGGGCCGCAAACAGCCCAGCCTGTCGCTCCGACTGGCAGTGGACAGATAGTTTGTTCTTTAATTGGCAAATAATCCAGCCGCCTTCTTAAAGAAGAGAACTGCTCTTGCAAGCCCCCAGGAAGACCTCTGCCTACAGTCACTACTTCAGTTCTTTGTAAACGTTTCTTAACCTCTTCTCCCTCTTACGGTTCTCCTTATGCATCTTGCCCACCGCTCATAATTGATGTGTCTGACATTCAGAAACACTTTGCGAAACCACAAATTAGTCATGGCAGGAACAAGAAAAGAAGCTCAACTCGACAATTGGATTACACTAACCAATCGGACCGGTGTCTGCCTGTGTTTGCACTCGCCGCACTGACGGTAGAGAGAAAGACAACTTTCATACCTAGTAATTTGAGGTTTGCACTACACTCATGTTTAAAATCATACACATCTTCTGGGGACCCACCCAAGGGAAAACACCGCACTTTTCCACGTTTGCATGTCTGTAATGTCTTTGAAAAGTGTGAGGGGCCCTACGTAATAACACCTCCCCTAAGTGCAGCCTACGCTCACATATAAATGGTCCTGACCTTCTAACTCATTCAGAGGGTTCGTTCCGAACATATGGTGTCTGTTTCACACGCTAACGGTGACTGTTTAATTTGAAGTCAGCCACAGTCCTAAATCCTCTGTGTCTCCGGGATTAATTATGGGCACTAGACAGCAATAGCAATCCCCTCTCCGTGATAAGCTGCATGGAGGAGTTGGCACGAGGAGGAAACGGGCCTTTCAAGGTTAGAACCAGAGCAGACGCACACACATCCTTCACGACACCCCCTTGAAATAGTAATGATACAATGACCCCCATTCTTAGAACGCCTTAGGAAAACAACCTCTGTGCGAGAAATGCCATCCCTAAATGTTTTCGACTGCTTCCTTTCAGGAGAACCATCGAAGAGAGCCACGTACTTCTGCCTCTACGGTGACTTAGCAATTGCTGAACAAACAAATGAAACAACAAAAACCCATAGTTAGAGGAAAGGACAGCACCTATAGTCCCATCGGCCGGCAGCTTCCCAGCCTCACAGTGGGGATCCCGCAGGAACACAGGCGCTGCGTGTGTCCAGGACACACTGCCTCACCGTGGATAAGGAGAATCACACTCTCTGCCCACAGACGGACAGAGCGGCCACAGCTCAACTGCCCGCGGATCTCCCGATGCTCCCCGCAGTGTATAGTCTCAGGCAGAGTTCCTAATCCCAGTCGTTCGTGCAGACCTGCTCACGTAGTAAGACGCTCGAACCACTGTATTGTTTCAGCCACGCGTTCTTTCACTTGCTCATCACCTGTTTCTAAAGACTGAGGAAGGGGGTCGAGTGATCAATTGATATACTTTCCAGTCCTGTGTTTCAAAATCTAAGATGTTTTACTGAAGCAGGCCGATTGTGCCTTGGATACCTTGTGCGTGCACTTGAGAACTCCAACACTTACAACGTGCCCGGGCACCGCACTGGGGCGGAGGGAGCAATGGTGTGCAAAAACAGGGGAGGGTTTGCCTTAGCAGGGAGGGGGTGCATAAGAGAAAAGAGGCCAGCTCATTCCACGGACTGAGGAAAGCTTCCTTGAGGAAGTGACATTTGGGCTGAAATCTCAGGGAGGAGTAGGAATTAGCTGGGGAAAGTGAAGTCTGCTCATTGTAGGCACAGCAGGAGCAAAGGTCCTGAGGTGGGTGAAGACATATTCTTTCAAGAAATCAAAAGAAGCTTGGTGACTGGGAGTGAGGGGTGCCTGGTGCTAGAGGAGGTGACAGAGGCAGGCAGCGGTTCAACTGCAGGGTGGGCTTGCATAATTACAGAAACCCAGAGTCTTTTTCTCAGTAAGTCTGTTGCTCTTTAGAGTCTTTTCAATTGCATTGTGAACAAGTAAGAATATAGCATCTCACTTTGGAAACTCTTTAAGATTTAACAACACCAAAGTCCTCACAAATACTATAGAATATAGAAACCTAGGGTGTACAGTCTGAGCTGTTCGGACATCCAATTCCTGTTTTGTAACTTAAACACAGGCTAAGGGCTTAACATCCAAGAAATGCAGAGCTATTGCCAAAACGTTCTCCTTGTGTGTTTGGCAGTTTAGTCTCTGAGTCAGGAGCTTCACTAACATGCAGATGAATAAACTCTCCTTATAATTGACCTATACTCAAGAGAATTTTAGTCTTTTATGGATAAAACTTTGATTCCATAGTAGCTCAGAATTTGTTTCTCAGCGTCTTCTTGTAACACTATCCAAGATGGGGCGTCTGGCTAGCACACAGCGGTGAGTTCAAGCCCCCTGTTGGGCATAGAGCTCACTCAGAACAAACAAACAAACAAAATAAAATAAAACTGTCCAAGAGATTTTAAGTTAAATACCAGCGTTGAGATACTGCCATACTGAAAACAACCAAGTCCTAAAAAACAGAGAGACAAACCCAAAATATCAGCCAAACTTGTTATGAGATTGAATCCTTTTGCAAATGTGGACAAAAGAATTGAACTAGGTGTAGATACACAATTACAACAGAAATAGTTTTAGGTCATTGGAAAGTGGACTCCATGAAAGGCAATGCAAGGGAGCATCATAAATATGGATGTGTTGACTATCACACTTGACTCAAACATTTCTAAAGAGAACATCTTTGTTTCTCTTAGCCTGATTAAATATGGACGTTATTGATAGACAAGACAGTGTTCAGCATTAAATGTTGCCATTTCTCAATTCATAAGTAGCCTCCAACGCATTGACTTTTCAGTGACGTAGTAAGTGCTTCCAGTTCTTTCCAGTGTGGGATCCTGTCTCCCGTAGTTCACTCCCATAGCTTACTAATGGAGAGAGATTCAGGATTTTAAATGAATTGTCTTCTTATTCTTTGTTCTCTTTTCTTTCAATCAGCCCCTTCTCATTAAAAAAAAAAAGTGTTTCGTTTTGTTCTGTTTTTTTCCTGAGGCAAATACTCCTTTTGCATAATGGCGGTGTCCATTTCTACCAAGGACGGACCTCTCCCTTCCATTCTCTCTTCAGCACTGGCTCCCTTAGCAACACATCAGTCTCTGGGCTTTGTTCGTTTTCAAAATTTCCCTGGTGATTCTTAGCACCTTTCCCCTCAAGAGTAGTGCTTAATTTTTAGGAACAGAAACGCAAACATCAGGAACTCCATCCCCCTTCAGTTGTTAAAGAGCAACTATCCCGACAAAACCCACCCCGTTTATCCAGAAGCCGTATTCGCAGCCTGTTAATTACCCGGCTCCACAGCAACCCTGCAGGCTGGCGGCGGCGTTTTGGCCACTTCCCTTTTCATTAGCACTTTCAGCAGAAAAAGAACAAGAACAACCAGAAGGTTGAAATTCTCATAAAGCATCTTTGGGTCCTCCCCTGAGTATTCAGGATCTCATAATTTTGGAAAGGGCTTTTGGGATCACCTAGGCCATCCCAGACAGGAGGAAACAGGCTCAGGACCGCATGCGACTCCCAGGGACACAGGCTGACAGAGTGGCAGCGAGGAGATGAGGACCTCCACGGAAGACTCCTGTGTCTGCTACTTCTGTCCAGATTCTTTTGGGACAGGAGGGAGCAGTTTGGGGTTCTAGTTCCAGCTTGGTTTCCTCCTCACATCGCACTCGCAGGGAAGTCACAGAGCTTTTCTGAAGCCCAAGATGGTGATACCTGCCTCACCTATTTCACAGAGTTATTGTACAGGAAGTTACTTTAAAATCTATAAGGAGAGGCGCCTGGGTGGCTCAGTCAGTTAGCGTCTGCCTTCGGCTCAGGTCATGATCCCAAGGTCCTGGGATCGAGTCCCGCATCAGGCTCCCTGCTCAGAGGGGAACCTGCTTCTCCCTCTGCCTGCTGCTCCCCCTGCTTGTGCTCCCTCTTTCTCTCTCTCTCTGACAAATAAATAAATAAAATCTTAAAAAAAAAAAAAGGAAGAAAGAAAAGAAAACCATCGATGCCAGCCAAGAACTAGCTGGAAACATCAGGACAGCCGGGACACCCAGGCATCGTGCAGAGCTGATAACATAATCGATTTCATAAAATTCCGGTCGAAATTCCAAAAGGACTTTTTTTTCCCCCAAAAAAATGGCCAAGTTACTGTAACTTGAGTATGGGGAATAAAGAACCATGAGTAGCTAAGATACTTTTGACAAAGAAGAGCAAAGAGGGAGGAGCGTGCTTCACTGTACGGGATATTCAGGAACACAATGAACCCTTGGTGCCAAGAATTGTTGCTTTTCCCAAAAAAGTTGTGTAGATACAGGAATAGTCCAATGATTCAGAATAGAATGAATATGTATGGAATACAATTACGTATAAATAAATGATATTTAACTTATACAGCAAGAACTTTGTACGTAAGAAAAATGTCACCAGGGGCGCCTGGGTGGCACAGCGGTTAAGCGTCTGCCTTCGGCTCAGGGCGTGATCCCGGCGTTCCGGGATCGACCCACGTCAGGCTCCTCTGCTGTGAGCCTGCTTCTTCCTCTCCCACTCCCCCTGCTTGTGTTCCCTCTCTCGCTAGCTGTCTCTATCTCTGTCAAATAAATAAATAAAATCTTTAAAAAAAAAAAAAAAAAGAAAAATGTCACCAAAACTCAGTGAAGAAAAGACGGACATTTAGACTGACTCAGAGTTGGAAAGGTGATTTACTATATGAAAAAGAATAAAACTTGCCCTCTGCCTAAAAATATGAACTTCAGGGAGAAAGAGATATAGAGATATCAGCGTGAAAGATAAAACTGAAAAACTAATATAGGAAAAATGCTGAAGAACATCTTTATGAACTTAGGCTTGTGTGCCCTCTCTTTCTCTCTCTCAAATAAATAAATAAATCTTTTTTTTAAAAAAGGAGAAGATACTTGTCCTAAGTTAAACCAACAAGATATTAATTTCTAGACTACATAAAGAACTCCTGCAGATCATTAGTAAGAACAAACCACGAGGGGCGCCTGGATGGCTTAGCCTGTTAAGCCTTGCACTCTTGGTTTTGGCTCAGGTCATGATCTCAGGCTCCTGAGATTGGGCTCCACGCTCAGCAGGGAGTCTGCTTGAGATTCTTTCTCCCTCGCTTTCCCTCTGACCCTTCCCACTTTGTTCCTCCCCCCACCTCACTCGCACACTCTCTCTCAAATAAATAAATGAAACCTTAAAAAAAAAAAGAAAAGAAAAGAAAAAGGAATAACCACAAACTCCAATAGGAAAATGATCCAAAGCTATAAATATTCCATTCACAGTAGAGGAAGGAGAGCTAACAGAGACACTGATAGGCCACAATCACCAGAACTATGTAAGTTAAAGCAACCCTAAAATAACTTTATATCCATCAGATTGGTACAAAATGGACAAATCCGATCCTGTCCGGTGTTGGAGACTACTTGGGGAATGAGGAATCCTCATACATTGCTGGTGGGAGGGCAGACCTAAGGACAGTTTTGTTGCAATAGAATCTGACACAATTTACCACATATACCTGAGAGAAATTCTCATGCAAGTTCCAGAATGATCCTGCACAAGGCTGTTCATGGCACATTTTCATCCCAGTGGAGATTTCAAACAAAGTAGAGGCATGTGACATAATATTATGGGGCAGTCAAAAGCACTACACGGAGATACAATAACAAGGACAGAACTTGAAAATAGTGTGGAGGGAAAAATTACAACTGGAATGAGATCCCACTCACACTGCATGTCTTCCAAGGATCCATGCATATCCAAGGAAAAACATGATCTGTGTTAGAGACGATGCCTGTGGAGTGTGAGGTCACATGGGGATGCAGGTGGGAGAGGTGACTGTGACCAACAGAAGAGTATGATCAGCTCAACTATGTGCACCTGAGGTTAAAAATAAAATCCCTCTGGGGCACCTGGGTGGCTCAGTCAGTTGGGTGTCTGACTCTTGATTTCAGCTCAGGTCATGATCTCAGGGTCTGAGATCAAGCCTCACCTTTGGCTCCGAGCTCCACGGGGAGTCTGCTTGAGATTCTCTCTTTGCTCTCTCTTTGTTCCTCTCCCTGCTCACATGTGATCTCTGTCTCTAAAGTAAATAATTCTTTTTTAAAAAATAAAATCCCTCTAAAAAATAAATAAAATAAAATCCCTCTAGTGGAAAAGTTTAATGAACATTATTTTTTAATATGGTAAGACCAACAACAAAGAAAGGCACATTGTAGGGGCGCCTGGGTGGCTCAGCCATCAAGTGTCTGCCTTTGGCTCAGGGCGTGATCCCGGGGTCCTGGGATCGAGCCCTGCATGAGGCTTCTCGGCTGGGAGCCTGCTTCTCCCTCTCCAACTCCCCCTGTTTGTGTTCTCTCTCTCGCTGGCTGTCTCTCTGTCAAATAAATAAATAAAATCTTTAAAATAAAATAAAAAAGGAAAGGCACATTGTAAACATTAAATAAAATGGTCACTGTGAACTTCATCTAGAAACCATCTCAAGGGTAAACCACCCCTACTGCCTTATAAATTCATCATCATCATCATCAAGGGAGTGATCATAAATGTTAAGCAGTTCTTTATAGAGTCTGTCTTGTGGACTGGTAAAGGGGAACGTTGCATCTTTAAAACAATGTGCAACACATTCTATTAACAGCCAAAATAAAAACTTGTGTCTGGGGCACCTGGGTGGCTCAGTTGGTTGAGTGCCTGTCTTTGGCTCAGGTGGTGATCCCAGGGTCCTGGGATCGAGTCCCCACATGGGGGGGGGTGTCCCTGCTCAGCAGGGAACCTGCTTCTCCCTCTCCTTCTCCCTCTGCCCTTCCCCCCTACCTCTCCTGCTCACTCGCTCTCTCAAATAAATAAATAAATAAATAAAATCTTAAAAAAAAACAACAACAAACTTGTGTCTGTTCTTCAGGGCTAGTTTCAGAGAAAGCCAGTAGGACAGTGACAGAGTTGTTTGGGGAAGTGACTAAGTGCCATTCCCCATACATGCAGACAGCACCCATGCCACGAGATCCCACAGATTTGCACCACAGACCGTTCTAAAGTCCTGAAATGTTAGAATCAAAAATAAGGGCATCCGTCTCTATTTGCTTTATTTCTAATTTTGCTCCTAGCATCCCTACAATGGGGATATGAAGTGTCATTTGAAATGTACTTTCCATTTCAGTGACTCAAAGCTATTCTCATAAAGCTGCTCAATATAGAAATACTATACAACTTCACCTCAAAAGGACTTCGTTTCCAAAGGAATTTCACGATACGTGTGATATGACCCCAATATCTATAGAAGGGACTGGAAATGAGTGACAGCTCTGTAAGTTCTGCCCCTTTTCATTCTGAAGTCACTTGCATGGCGTTGGGTGGTGTCGAACCGGCGGTTGTAGATCTCTGAACAGCATTTGCTCCTCGTCCCCTCCCAGCCCTTCATGGACTGTCACCGGTGCATTACTAACTGAACATGACGGGCACTAGGTTGATTAAAGGGAAAATTGCATTCTACTTATCAAATGCCCATTAGCATAAGTAGCACATGTGCTTGCTTTCTCTTGCCCTATTCAATAAACATTTCATTAGAAAAATGAGTTCTGTCACTTGGGAGATGGAGCTCTAACTCATAAACGTTTTACTCGGCAGGTAAGATTCAGAGGAACTTGATATATAGGCCTGGGTGTATGTGTTGCCATATTTATTTGAAAAATTCCCCAAGCAGAACTTGGCCGATTTTTCCCTTTTAAAATAGGGGAAGTAAAAAAGGCAAATTATGTGAGGTCTTGGCCCCAGGATGTGAAGAGCAGCGGGCCCAGGCCCCCTGGGCAACAGACCGGAGCCCTCCAGCGGGGAGACACCAGGAGCTCAGAATGCTCCTCTCCGAAGACAGTGCCACAGCCAGGTGGCAAAGGCCTGGATGTGGCTGGCCCTGCTGCAGCTGCCTGAGCTCCAGCGCTGGCCTTCTGTCGCAGCTGCAGCAAACCTCCGAGCGGCCGTCCGTGTCTCCCATCCTACCCCGCCACTCCCCTGCTCCCCAAAAAGGTAGAGGAGTGGATGTGTAAGGGAAATGAGGGGAGGAAAGACTTGACTTTCCCCTCTGTTGTAGTTGATACCCTTTGCGGTGTCTGCCGGGCTCGCGATGGCTCCCTCAGTTCTGGAAACAGTGTGCCCACCTTGCCTATCAACATGGTAATGGCTTGCACGCCATGACCCACATGGATCTTCTTTGACTGGATCGGAATTTGGTGGGGAGGGGGGGTTACCTTTCTCAAGCCAGGCCAATGACTTCCTTCCTGAGATTCTGGAACCGGGTCAGAGAGACAGCAAATTCCACTAGTTCTTAGAATCATTGCAGGTACGCCATTGTTCACCACACGGACCACAAAGATAGAGCTGGTCAAAGACAAAGCAAGCCAAAAAGGAATGAAGTAAAAATACCCAGAAAAGAAAAAGAGAAATCCCAGAGACTTTGCACTTTAGATCCAAAAACGCCTCCAGAATGCATGCTGAAAGAAATGAGTGTGAAAGAAAATCCCTGGGTCCTGAAATATTCTTCCCACTTTTGCTTACACCAGTTTGACTTACTTTCTTTTCCATGCAGCTCTTGAGTCTTGACTAATTAATGTAACATTTTTCTTTCAGGCAGCTCAAAGTGACTGAAAGAGAGCCCCAGGATTCATCAATATCCAGGAGAAGCGAGTGCCAAGATGTCCACAAAAGTTTGGAAGATGGAAAGCAGATGGCCCGGCAGTAACTGACTCAGCAAAGCAGAGAAAGTGCGGTCCTCTGCACCTGCAGAAGGGAAAGGCCAAAAACAAAACAAAACAAAAGCAAGTGGCTATTTGCCACAGAATCCAAGAAGGGGTCAGGATTTAGAAGCAGCAGATACTATTAAAGAGTGAATTAGCATTGGGGCTTTTACACTGAAGAATCCAGTCCTGCATGTGGCTACTCATACGGGGGGCCCAGTGACCAGTCCTCCCTCAGACCAGGAGAAAATAGGATAGTGCCTCTCTGAAAAACGAGAACCAAGGGGGCTCTGGCCGTGGACATGGGCTCACAAAGCAAGGAGGAGGGCAATGATGCACTGAAAGACAGAGGAGATGATTGACAGCATGCGTGCTCAATCAGGAACCCCCCAACCCCCCTTTCCTGCTCTCCCAGAATTATTCTTAATATGTTAAATATAGCCAGTATAGCGCAGACCCCAACAGACTGGAATGAACACCAGCTTTAGCACGGAGGAAAGGTCTTGTAGGCTTTAGCCTTATAGTTGCTAGTGTGGGGAGTGGAGGGCTTAGAAGCAGCAGGGTGGCTACAGTAAGGGGCAATCTGGGAGCTCAAGGCAATGGCTATATACCACCTATAAGAGTTCCAATATTTTAACAACCAGTATGGCCACACTAGTGTATACCAGCTGAATCACAGAAATACTAGAAAATTCTTCTCCAGTGAAACTGAATTTTTCTTTGGTGAAAAATACTGAAAACTTAGGGTCCCCAAATATAAAAACCAGGTCATGCCCAATCATTCTACGGTGAACCCCAGTAGTCAACCAAACTCTGCCCATGCACACTGGGCTTCCAACCGGCTTTCTGTAGCTCGGGTTTAAATAGGGACGGACATGCCAGGATCACTCCCTTTTTGAGGAAATCCTCTGCCGTTAAAGATGGAGACCAGATGAAGGAAATACAGGATTGAGGGGAAACAGATGAGTCAGGGAATGCGGGTTAAGGAAAAGACTTCCAGTTACAGAATTAATATCCTTAGAGGGCTAAGAAATCACAACCAGAGAATAAAAACAACCAAAAAAGCATAGGCGTCATTCATTTTTTCAATAATTGTTGAACAATTTCAACAATATTTAGCATCAACTATGTATCACCCTGTTTTAGTGATCACTTCCTATATTCTGCCCTCCTGCCACCCCACAGCCCTCAAGGCACGCTCATCACCTCTCAGCTGAAGGTTAGCAACTGACTTCTATTTCCTCTCCCTGTCTCTAGCCTTGCTCTCCTATAAGCCGCCATTTGCATTTAGAATGTAAACTCCCAGGATCTGTGGAATTTCCACTGCCCAGAGAAAGGGGCCCAGACACCTTAGCTCTGCACACACAGCCCCTAACTCAGCGGAACTAAAGCACGGGACATTCCCCTCAATGAATTGACATTACACAGCTTTGAGTCTTTGAGTTCCTTTTGCCTGAAATCACCTTCCCAGCCTTGTCCACATTGAGAGACAGCTCCTCTCACGTCACCCTAACAGCAGGCAGCACTGAGCATGCCTCCCTCACTGCCACTGTACCATGGACAATGTGCTCTGCCCTCGCATGGAAATGCTGGTTATGCATGCGTTGTCCCTCAAGACTCGGGACTTTGCCTCGTTTGGATCCTCACAACTTAGTCCCGTGCTCAATACCTGGGGGAGTAATGTTCGTCGACTACAGGTCAGTGGATGAATGAATTTAGGAACTGAGCTGCATCTTACAGGATGAATAGAACCTGGACTGGCAGAAAGAAAAGAGGAAGGCTTTCCAAACAGGGAGAAGGTAATGAGTGTACCGATGGAAGTAGGAATGGGCACAGTAAAAATGCTACCCAGCCTAGAACACAGGATGGAAGCTAGGCAGAAGAGAGGCTGTGAGGCCTTGGAACAAGGATTTGGGTTTAGATATGGCAGAGAATAAAAGCCCTTTTTAAAATGATTTATAGGTCTTTAATTACAGCTTTCAGTTAGACCAATGAATCTGTCAGGAAGCCTGGTGTAGACCCAAAAAAACAAAGCATGGAAAGAGTAACACAAATGAAGGCTGACTGTGTGCAAGATGTATCACATGTAACATCTTAGATGAGACTCATTTCCATCTGATGAGGAGGAAGTCTTACCCCCATTTTGGAAATGAAGGAACTGAGACTTCAAGAAGTTATGTAACTTACCAGAGATCACAGCAAATGACAGTAAATTTGAATCCAGATTTGACTCACTGTGAAGACTGTATTCTTTTAACTCTCTATTTGAATTGTATTCAATAACTCTGATTGGTATGGAAATCTAGGGCATTTCCGTACTTGGCCAAAAATATGACAAATCCACTGAAATAAACACCATTTAAGTTAATTTCTAGCTTTAAGATCTGGTTTACTTCATTTACAAGTAAGTAAGAAACACATGGCATAGTATAAACAATTCATGTAACATCTTTGGCCTTGGTTTACTCCTCTGTAAACAAATGGACTAATAACGATTACCTCCTAGAGTTCCTATGGAAGACTAATGAGTTAGTGAATTGAAAGTACTTAGCTAGAATTTGATACATACCAATATTTGATAAATATTAACTACTGTCATTACATTAATTTTACTAACTTAATAATACCATTCATGTAATAACTCTAATCACTTAACTGTCTCTTTCATGAAAGAGACTAAAACGGTGGTAACCAGGGGCTGGGAGGTGAGGGAAATAGAGAAAAGTCGGTCAAAGGATACAAACGTCCCATTGTAAGACGAATAAGTTGTGGAGATGTAATGTACAGCATGGGGATTATAGTTAATAATACTATATTATTTATTGGGAAGTTGCTAAGAGAGTAGATCTTAAATGTTCTCATCACAAAAAAAGGAAGATATTAGCTAACGCTATGGTGATAATCATTTTACAATATACGGCTGTAATATCATCACTGTTGTACACCTTAAACTTACGCAGTGTTATATGTAAATTATATCTCAATAAAGCTGGAAAAGAAAAGAAAAGAAAAGAAACATGAAATAAAATGTTTCTCTTCAGGATACAAAATGCCTCACGGGGCGCATTAGATATAAGAATTACTTTGCAAATTAACGTTTTGAAATTATTGGCAATATAGAAGTGAATCTTCTTTGTACCGTCTTACTATAAATAGCTGTGCTACAGTCAAATATATTAAAATTACTCACTAGAAATCGGAGCAACCCTTTCCATCCCACGAAATATAAAATCAGACACATAATGAGGCACTGCTTTTGAACTACTTATAAGCCCAAAAGGTACCACAACTTGTTTTCTTGACAGCTCAGCCATTAATTTCAGAAAGGCTAAAATGAATAACCACCCAGGTTACAGATGCCTTGCAGGAATCCCTCTGCTATAATCTCATAGTTTTTTCACTTAATTAATTTCCCTTTTCCTTGCACCAGAGTTGCATGAGTGTATCTTGTTTGGAGGAGATTAAGAGTCACACGCTTCATTAGTAAGGTGTAAATTATCAGCGAGGCCCTCTCCATCCACCTGCTTAATTGGGTTAATGAAGCACCTCTGCAGGGCCATCCTAGCGCCGCCCTCCCCACGCTCTCCGCAGGTTCTCCCTCCCTCGGCTGCCTGAAAAGCGGGCAAGTGTTTAAAGGTGCTACTGGCCTGCTCTGTTTCCAAGGAGGGAAACCTGGACTCTAAAATTCAGCTTCGCTTTGGTCTTTTGAAAGACAAAAATGTTGCTTGGGGAAAACTGCCAACAGGTGTTTTTGCTTTTTGCCTTTCAGAGAGTTCGCCCCAAGTGGGGCTTGCGTCCACACTTGACGTTGGGGTCGTGACCATCTAATAGTCCTAATCTCTTTCCAGCCTCTTGAATATCAGAGCAAATGTCACGGAGGTAATCCTCATCACGGTTTCTTCTGGTTATCTCTGCTTTTGAGATCATCAGGGTAGCTTTTCTTTTTCATCACTGCTAAGTGGGTGTTGACTTAAAAACATCTGCCAGACATTTTTAAAACTGTGATACATCGTGGTTAGCTGTGTTTAAGCTGGTCATTTCTACAACCTCCTTCCTCACAAAGGAATGCTCGTGGTGGCTCTTCAAGCCCTCTCGGTAATCTGCGAGCTTACTTGGAGTGCGCTGATCGTAGACCTATACACGGCTAACGTAACCACTTCCTGGGACGCTCTTACATCTGCTTCTGTTCTACTCTCCTCTGCACTCTGTCCTCCGGGAGTAAAGCTACGGGTTCCATGCTTTCCTCAGGTCTGCATGTAGCAGAGCAGGAATGAACCCCTGGGTCCTCTCTCTGGCATCCCCTCAGGCCAAATTTTCAATGAACTTAAAATTAATTAGAGGTCAAATTTGGATGTCAGTGACTATCTCGGGAATTTTGTCAGAGAAAGAAGCCCATTGTGCTTAAATCCCTTGGCCATATGAATTAAATCTCTTCTTAGAATTCACCATTATCAGATCACGGAATTGCCCATCCCTGATGGCCGATAAGAAATGCTCCAGCCCTTCCTTGCTTTCTGAAACTTCCTAAAGGGTAAGACGACATGCATGGAGAGAAAAAAAAAAATCCTTTACTAGATCAAGCTCTCTCTTTCACCGTCTGTATACACTTTGATTTGAAGTGAACGGGGTTGGGGGTGGGAGAGGAATAAAGATATAACTAGAAGGGGATCCGTGAGTACATTCACGGTTTTGGGCATTCAGGTGGAAACTACCAAGTACAGGTGTGCTAAACGCTTTAGTTTCTACTACAATATTTATAGTCCTCCGTCCATGCAACCTTCTGCACATTGAAATTTGAGCTTTTAAGACCACGTCTTATATGGTTAATGCCATCCCTTAAACATAAACACACACAAGCGCGCACACACACACACACACACCCACACACAAGCTCTTGGATAGTCAGTCCTGTGTTTCACAAAGATCTTTCCTTCAGTTTCTTATGATAGGGCAATTTAAGGTGAATTATATGAGTAAGCAGATTGGTCCACACGTAATGTCATCACTGACAATGCTAACATAGGAGAGGATTTTAAACACGTAAGATTTTTCTTTTATTATTAATGAAAATTAATCAAATGACAGCTGAATGTATTTCTATTCAGACTGTTGGGACAGTGTTAATATTAATGTTGGGATGTGTTTATCTTCACTCTCAGTCATGGTTACAATGATTATGTTGTTAAGATAAGAAACCTTCACATTTGCTGTAGGTCCCTCACTACTTCCTTTATAATCACTCCCATTACAGTCACAACTACCCACTTCTGATGTACTAATTCTCTTTGCAGCCGTGTAATCTCTAACCGAACATTCATTAACATGCACCACACCGACCTCAATGTGTGCTAGGCACCGAGAAGTGTCCAGGGCTGTCCGGGAGTCCGAGGGACAGCAGACAGCTCTGACACCCAGAATGTGCCAGAAAGCAATGTACTGCTTCCTCTCCACACAAGGAATACTTGTGCCTCTCTTTTCTCTGCAAACAAATGCCGTTTCTCATTGGCGCCAGCATAAATCTAAGGAGAGAATGTGGCCTGAAATTTCATACCTGCATGACGGCTGTGTGGAGGACATATTCTGGGATCCAATTTGTACCTCTTCTACTTCGTGTTGTTGCTGTTTTAAAGGTTTTATTTATTTCTGTATTCAAGAGAGAGCCCGAGTGGGGGGAGGGGCAGAGGGAGGGGGCTACACAATGCTTTTGAAGGCAAACTAGGAAGAAGAAACACCTCCCTGCACTGCAGGCACTACCGATGTTTAGACCATTCCTCACCTAGGGAACCATATATTTCAGCCCTATGTCGATTGTACCAAAAGGCTGCATTAACGTAGACTGACAACTGTGGGCATTATAATCAGTGTGCGAATAATATCAAAGGATAGGTGAGAAACAGGATCTTTTGGGAGAACCACCTGCGATGTCAAATGATTCCCAAGAATGTGAGTGCAATCACATGGTGCTCAACTGCCCCAAAGCTGTGAAAGTTGACTCTATACTGTTTTTTTCCATAGGCACCTTGGTATGTTTCTAGCTACTGAACGCTTCATAGCCACTGGTGTTTTAATGCCTTTAAAATTTTTCATTAATTAAATAAAAATCAAATGCAACTTTGAAGTCTCTTGATTTTCTGCTACCCTGAAAGCATGTTCTGACTTTTCAGATAAGACGATTTCATTCCATTATGCTCAAACTTTCTTGTCTTTCTGATAAGTGAGTCTTCATTAGGGAAAAAGAGGGAAAGAAAGCAAACAACTTATGAGAATGAGACTTTCAGGCTGTAGGGGATGGCAAACTGGAGTGTCCCAGCTTTACCTGCCTTGAGTTATATTTCATAGTTCATAGTTGAACCCAGTCGCCTCCATTCATGGATTTATTCAACATTTAACGTCATTTACTGAATGTCAGTACTCTGTGCTCAACACAGCATTAGACAATGGACATATGTAGACAAAAGACAACCCTGCCCTCAAAGAAATGACACTCTAATGAAAAAGACAGACAACCTATTACCACAATGTGTGCTATCAGTATGACAGGGACAGCTTCCTGAGCACAGAGAAGGGGCTCACTCCCACCAGGACAGAGAAATAAAGGTTTCCTTGGCTAATAAAAACCAAAGATTTTAAATTAGCAAGATATCTTAAACATCCTGTAATTCAACCTCCCTTCCATAGACTACAGAAATTTCGTCTACACAGTCTCTTTAATAAATGGTGCTGGGAAAATTGGATAGCTACATGCAAAAGAATGAAACTTGATCACTCTCTCACGCCATACACAAAGATAAACTCCAAATGGACGAAAGACCTCGATGTGAGACAGGAATCCATCAAAAGGAGAACATAGGCAGCAACCTCTACGATATCGGCCAAAGCAAACTTCTTCATGACACATCTCCAAAGGCAAGAGAAACAAAAGATAAAATGAACTTGTGAGACTTCATCAAGATAAATGGTGCACTGGGTATTATACGCAACTAATGAATCATCGAACTTTACATCAGAAACCAGGGATGTACTGTATGGTGGCTAACAATATAATAAAAAAACATTAAAAAAAAAAAAAGAAATTCCATCTACAAAACATGTGACCTGAGTTTCATCCTGTTTCTGCATGACTGGTTCACAGAGGAAGAGTTTGTTCATTCACGTGCAAGTCAGTCTTTCGCACTATTTGGTGGCTCTCATTGTTGCTAAATTATTTCTTAGGACAAGCCAAAATTTTTCTCCTTGTAACTCTATCTCCCACCACGCCCACCACCTTTCACTCTAGAATATAATTAATTCCTTCTTTACTTTTTCTATGTCTCCCATATTTAAAGACAGTGATTATATCCTCCCTATTTATTAAATATTCCAAATTTCCCCCAGTGTTCTTTAACTGAATTTGCAAGTCACCATATTTTTCAAAGTCCTTCATAAAGTGGATCCAGACCTGGTTGCAGTTCTGCGGTGATGATTGGGACATTGTATTTCTACTAATTCAGTCTACAGTTGTGTTTCTTTCCTGATGGGAAGCTCTCACTTCTCTTGCACCCCAGTAGCTTTTAGAGCCCAAACCATTCTTATCCTGCAACTGCCTTCCAAATCCTTTTATTGTTTTAAGGTTTATTTATTTGAGAGAATGAGCACACACACACTCAGGCGAGGGGGTGGTGGGGGACAAAGGCAGAGGGAGAGAGTCCCAAGCAGACCCCCCTCTGAGCACGGAGCTCAATCCCAGGACCCCGAGATCATGACCTGAGCTGAAATCCAGAGTTGGAAGTGCAATAAACTGAGCCACCCAGGTGCCCCCAAATCCTTTTCTATGTTCTCTTCTTAAGAACATCATCATATTCTCAGGCACCTAGATGTGAAACCTTGAAGTCTTAAGTCGGTATTTATTGTATCTCATTTGGACTATTTATTTATTTAAAAAAATTTTTTTAAAGTAAACTCTACCCCCAGTGTGGGGCTTGAACTCATGACCCCAAGATCAAGTGTCACATGCACCGACTGAGCCAGCCAGGTGCCCTGACTATTTAAACAGCTACCAACTGGTGTTTCTACTTTAAATCTCTTAGCTATAATTCATCCTTCAGCTACTACTACAGTCATTTTCATAAGGAGGCAACTCTGATCATGTCACTCCAACATTTTATACTTCCACTCTAATGGAAAATTTTAAATTTCTTCATCAAATATACATAATTTTACTTCTCACATTCTATTTGTGATCTTATCGTTACCCTTAGGGTGGTAACTGTGCAATTATATTTACATTGGTTAATACTCCAAGTTCACTTTATTACTCACATACTTATATATTCTATTGATACAGAACTATCCAGGGCCCTAAGTATTGTTTTTTACTTCCTATTCTGTTTTTCCTCCCATTATTAGGCACTTTTTCTGGTATGATTTTTCTTCAAAGGCCACAACTGCTCTGGGGGCACCTGGGTGGCTCAGTCGGTGAAGCATCTGCCTTCAGCTCAGGTCATGATCCCAGGGTCCTGGGATTGAGCCCTGTGTCAGGCTCCCTGCTCAGTGGGGAGTCTGCTTCTCCTCCCTCTGCCTGCCGCTCCCCCTGCTTGTGCACTCTCTCTCTATGTGTCAAACAAATAAATAAAATCTTAAAAAAAATGTTACAAAAGAGGCAGAATTTGAGTTGAGCCTTACAGGATGCCCCTGGGTGGCGAAGTCAGTTTAGCATCCAACTCTTGGTTTCAACTCGGGTCATGGTCGTGAGATTGAGCCTCGTGCGGGGCTCCGTGCTCAGCGCAGCGTCTGCTAAAGATTCTCTCTTCCTCTGCTCCTCCCACTCGTGCTTGCTCACCTTCTCTCTTTTTCTAAAATAAACACATAAATCTTTTAAAAAATCAGATAAACAATGGGTAGGATTTGGGGCTTGCAATAGGAGAAAAACATTATTGGTGTTGGGATTTGCAGAAAAGAACAAACTGGAAGTTGGCAAAAAATTTTGATTGGTCTAATTGCCAAGAATATAAAGTGCAGGAGAAAAAGTGACAGGCCCTAAGAGGGAAAAAAAAAAGGGATCAGATCTTAGTGTACCTGAATACCAAATGGAGGCATTTGATACCATTGGAACGACAAACTTGCAATTTAGAGTGATCGAAATACCACCTGTGCCTCCAAGCTTTGGAGTGCCGATCTCTTCAAAGCTGATAAAGATATATACTAGGTTAGGGTTTGCACTGTGCCGTTTTCCAATTTAAATCAGTTGAAGTAGATAGAGGGGAGTGGGTTTTATGACCCTTGCTGTATACCACTGCATAATTCAAGAAGATGGGGACACCGCCCACTTTACCCTCCTGTGACAACTGCACGCACAGATCCCTTGTGCTCTTCAGTATAGTACCAACACAATGCGTCTCTTCCTGTTGGGGACAGCAACAGAATTTCTTCTGATTGTTAAGACTTGTATGTGCATTTTAAGATTCCTCCAAGTATTCTTTCACCACCTTCTTCTGAAAATCTCTGGGTTCACACACAAAGGAAGAGCTGCTTACCTGTTGCAAGGCTCTAATGCTGCTAGGTTTCCCCTCCTCGTCCTTTATTACATTCCTTCACTATGTACTTCTTGCCACTGACTTTGTGCCATTTCTGTGCACATGACAACTTTTTTCCACCTGCCTCACTTCAATCTCTGAGCATCCCAACCTCTTCAAAAAGGCAGAAAATCCCTCCTCTCTAGACCATGGATTCTTAATCTGAAGTTCATGAGACCAGTCCCCACATACACATATACAAAGTGTTTGTACATAGAGTTCGGAGGAGGGGGGTGGTCCAAGAACTTGGATGGAAGAAAAAAACCACATCTTTAATTGCACTCACCTAGTATAGAAATTAGCATTTTCTTCCATTATGAATATAGGCACCAAACTTCAGTACCTTGAGCAGTGCCTGTGACTTTGTCTTGAATAGAGAGATCACAGATATTTTCATATTTCGGTAGTTGCAGATACCTCAAAATATTGTTTAGGCCCATCAATATTTCAGAATTAAAGTCATTATTAGACTAATTGCTAGATCGTATTTTTAAGCCATTAATAAAGAAAGGTACATATTACTATATCACAACTTTTAAATTATTTTGGTAGCTATATTCAATTACTTGGTTTCCTTTGCAATTCTACATATTTTTAATGCATTTAAAAATGTTTTGAGGAGGGGCGCCTGGCTGGCTCAGTAAGTAGAGCATATGACTCTTGAACTTGGGATGGTCATGATCTGAGCTGAAGGCAGATATTTAAGTGACTGAGCCACCCAGGCGCACCAAGCACATGACTCTTGATCTTGGGGTTGTGAGGTCAACCCCAGGTTGGGTGTAGAGCCTACTTAAAAAAAAAAAAAGCCCTTCAGTCCCTGATGCCATGAGATGTACTACGTGCCCTCCTACCTGCTGGCCACCCTCGGGGGCAATGGCTCCCCCCGGTGTCAAGGGCATCAAGAAGAATCTGGACAGCGTGGGCATCAAGGCAGATGATGACCAGCTCAACCAGGGCATCAGTGAGCTGAATGGAAAAGTATTGAGGATGTCATCGCCCTGGGTATTGGTAAGTTGGCCAGTGTGCCCGCTGGTGTGGCTGTGGCTGTCCCTGCTGTCCCAGGATCTGCAGCTCTGCTGCCGGTGTCACTGCAGTGGCAGCAGAGGAGAAGAAAGAGAAGAATAAGGAGGAGTCGGAGGAGTCAGTTGACAACATGGGATTTGACTTGTTCCATTATGGTCCCGTTCTCCTGCAAATAAAACCCTTTTTACATAAGAAAAAAAATTTTTAATGTTTTTTTTTAAGATTTTATTTATTTATCTGACAGAGAGAGAGAGCACAAGCAGGCAGAGTGGGAGAGGGAGAAGCAGGCTCCCCACTGAGCAGGGAGCCCGACGCAGGGCTCAGTCCCAGGACCCTGGAATCATGACCTGAGCCGAAGGCAGTTGCTTAACCAACTGAGCCACCCAGGCATCCCAAATGTTCTAAGCAGTCTATAAGCATCAACAGACTGCCAAAGGAGTCCAAAGCACAGAAAGGGACTAGGATCCCTACCCTGGAGGGAAACCCCACTGCATTTAGAGTACCTATAATTGGTGAATGCTTTAGGAAGCATATTTAGCAGATCCCTAGAGCCAGGCTATCCTTCCAGCAACAGAAAAATGACTAAGAGCATGGGCTGGATCCAACAGTTGGGTTTCAAATCCCAACTCTATCATTTCCTGGGAATGCAGCATTGGACCTATCCTCAAAACTCTGTGCCTATGTACTTATCTAAAAAATAGGCTGTAAACAAATATCTAAATGATTAGCAAGTGCTTGGTACATAGTCAGCATTCAATAGATAAATAATAGGTATCATAATAATAATTATAATCAATTATCACAGATGATAATAATAGTAATACAGTTGATTATTAATATTAATTATTGATATAATTATAGTTTATCATAACGACTATGATCCCTTTACAGCATCTTAATTATCATTTAATGTCAATGACTATGGTCCCCTGTGACATCCCCCTCAATTCTGTCAAGATATGTTTTTGTCTCAAAACATTCATCATTAAAATTCTTCTGCAGGGGCGCCTGGGTGGCACAGCGGTTAAGCGTCTGCCTTCGGCTCAGGGCGTGATCCCGGCGTTATGGGATCGAGCCCCATATCAGGCTCCTCCGCCATGAGCCTGCTTCTTCCTCTCCCACTCCCCCTGCTTGTGTTCCCTCTCTCACTGGCTGTCTCTATCTCTGTCAAATAAATAAATAAAATCTTTAAAAAAAAATTTTTCTGCAGAAGGCTGATAATGAAAAACCCATTCAATTCAATTCAATTAATATTTATTAAAGAACTATTGTGTGTGCTGTACCCTCTATTGGATGCTGAGATTGTAAGATGGCTAAGGTTTGGCTGGCCCCCTGCCCTGTGCAGCTCATGGTCTAGCTGGAAAGACAATCATGTAAACAAACAGTTATGATAACTTGTAATAAGTGCTAAACATTAGTACTAGCAAAGTGCTGTGAGAACTTGGTAGACAGAGGGATTAGCTAGTCAGGGAGGGAGTAGCCGAGCTGGAAGTCTTCACAGAGATATGATATTTGAGCTGTCTGGAAGGATGAGTAATGGTTTAGCAGGCAGAAAGGGTATAACATGAATCAAAGCACAAGTCAGAGAATTGCCAAGGAATGCCGAGAACAACAGTTTTGCTCGAATATAGGGTACAGGGCAGGGAGTGAACAGAGATGAAGGTAACAAGGCATTTAACACCTGGGCTAGGCCAAATGTTGTAGAAACTTGCTATTCAAAACGTGGTCCCAGGACCTGCAGCAGCTGCATCATCAGAAATATTATTAAAAATGCAAATGGTTGGGCCTCACCCCTAGTCGGACCAGTTCAGAATCTGCATTCTCAAAACCCCAGGTGATTTGTATGCGCATTAAAGTTTGAAAAGCACTGTTGTAGAACCATAAACAACAGGCTAAGATGTGAAGCCTTTATCCTGTGGCCTTTCTGTGTTATAGATCTGGTTTCTAGAAACTAAATTTAATAGCAGCATGAAAAAACAGATGGGAAGGTGGAGAGGAGAAAACAGGATGGGTAGGTGAGAGATCAAAGTAAGATCTCTGTCAAGGTAGAAAGGGTACAAAACAGACAGGTAAGTGCCCTCTGGCCTTGTCTTTGGCTGCTAGAGCCATCATTAGGTACCAACAATTTCTTTGTATTAGGCACCTGCTGTAGTCCAAGTCCTGGACTGGGGGCTGAGGGGATAAAAGTAAGTTTAAAGTGAAAACCCCTAAAGATTTCGTCCTCTATAGTGAGACGACAGACACGTGAAAAGTCAACAAATAAACAAGGGTGTGTGTGTATGTGTTGCACACGTGTGTACACACATCTGTATGAATATGATGCTGGTAGATGTTAATCACCGTCTCTCCCTGACTTCTGCACTCTGTGATAAAGTGTTTACTGGTCAACTTTTGCAGCTGAAACTGGTAATATGGAGACAGCAACCAATCCCGGTTTCACGGCTATGCCCGATTAATCTGAGGTCAGGATGGGGAACTAACAGGGGCTTAGAACATCAGAACATCAGCCATTAACTTGAGGGGAGGCGGTTTTTCCCTGACAATACAATCACTTGCCTCACAGTGCCTGGAATGTTTAAACATAGATAATATTTTGTATCTAGCAATGCAATTTTTGTAAAAAAAATTAATAAAAAGTTCTTCAACATACTTTTTTCTCTCCCCATTCATAGTATAATTAGTTTATTACATGTTTGCTGTAAATTTAATGGCTTCATGGATCAGAAGCTTTTAATACTATCTAATAGGTATTAGTGATTATTCCAAATATATGAACCATTTTATTTCTTAGCAGAATGCCTATCTGTCTTGTAAAATGAAAGAGTATTATCTGCAAGAAAACCCCCTATCTTGATCAATATTGCATCCTAAAGTACACTGGGGTTTTCTTTACTACTAGTGTAGGCACGGGTGCCCAGCTGGCTCAGTCCATAGAGCATGTGACTCTTGATCTGGGGGTCGTGAGTTCAAGCCCTGCATAAAGCTTTCTTAAAAAAAAAAAAAAAGTGAAACCACTGGTGTAGGCAACAGAATGATGTCTTGTAGTATCCACAACTCTGCATGTTTTATAGCAGAAAAGTGTCAGAAGGAGCCCCACAGCCATTCAGCCTGAGGAAATGTTATCTAGTCTTTCTCCCTGGCCCAGGAAGAGTAATCAGAGGAATCAGAACTTGGCCAGAAACCTAACAATGTCTAGATATGCCACCATCTTCTCTCTCTTTCTCTCTCACTCTCTCTCTCACACACACACACACCCATCTCCTTCAGGAATTTCAACTGTCAACAAGGAGTCAACTGTGAACAAGGTCAGCCCCATAGCTGACACAGTAGAAATAAGGACTTGCACACTAAACTAGATAATAAGGATAATCCCACTGTATTATTAAAGGAAATATGAACATATGTATAGAAAGCCATTTTGTAGCTTGATTTGATCATTCGACTTCATTGTGCTGTAACAATGTGTTGGGAGCCTTGGCTGTTGACGAGGTTCAAGAATGTCAGCGCAGGTTGCACCGCCTGAGAAAGACTTGGGAACAGTGTGGGGCTGTGGAAGCTAGATGTACTGCAGACAAAGCTTTCTAATGTCTGTAGCAAGTCTGATTGCTTAAAGACACGTATATTCACTTTTTTTCCCCAGTAGGATTATTTTTAGTAGGATTAACCCTAGATCCTAGCAGAGAAAACAGGGGCGCCTGGCTGGCTCAGTCAGAAGAGCATGAGACTCCTGATCTCGGAGTCTTGAGTTCAAGTTTCGCGTTGGGTGTAGAGATTATTTTAATTAATTAATTAATTAATTAATTTTAAAAAATTTAAAAAGAAAACAGAAACAAAACCCTGGTACAACTAGTTTCTAAGTTCAGCTAGCAGGTAAGACCTTTGGCACTCACTTGGCATGTAACTCACTACTTACAGTACTACGTTTCCTTTTGGTGTTAAATTTTAGAAGACCATCACAGAGATTAAACATCTCCAATATTTTACCAACTCAGTTTGCTTCCACTGAATCAAGGACCTAACCATGACCAACGAGGTTTAAATTGAGACCTAACGGCAGTACTTGTTGCCGTCAACTTTTTCTAAATAGAACAATGCCATTCTCCATTCTGCTTCTGTCCCTACCACCCCCCTCTTAGGACCAGGGGAAACGCTGGCCATCCTCTGGTTCTGATGAAGACAGAGTGGGAGAAAGGTGGTGAGCTGCAGATAGACTGCCAAATTCATGCCAGCTGTAAAAAGGGAAATATTAAAGCCACAGCAGTCTTTTTGCGAGCCCATTGATGCCAGGCGCCACGAGAAGAAAATCTGCATTGGCAGGTTTTGTTATTTTTTAACTTGACCCTGACAATACCTGCTGGGCTACCTGTGCTTTCTGCCAAAGAAGTGTCAGATGAGGGAGGAAGTTTGCACACCTGGTGAATTCAACATCACAATGCCATTTGGAGGGAGGAAAGAGAGAGAGAAAGGCAACTGCAGAAAAGAACAGAGCCAAGAAATAGAAACTGGGGAGGAGGAGGAAGAGTAATGAAACAAACAATTTGGAGGAATTCTTGTGTGACATTTTCCAAGATCATATTACACCACAGGGACAGTAATAATTAAGTATTATGGCAGCCTCGGAGTGTGAGAATACACCACTCTGGGCTTGAATTTTTGTACCTGGAACTCAGAAGGAAACTCTGCACCAGCCACTGTGTCTGTCTTAGATTCTGATGCCCTGTTTGGCTGTGACGCTACTCTGCAGAGTTTCCAACTGCATGTAATTAAACATTAAGTGGTCTCTCAATGGGCTGTCTTTTCCAAAAAGGCCTTTCTTTCATTTACAATCAGGATGTCTGTAGAAAACACTAAATGATTGCTTTTGCCTATCCCAGTGACACTTTGGCCATTCCATTAGCAGCCCTGTTTTTTCAGGAGTCGGCGATTGAGGCCATTGGAGGGGGTAAAGGAGGGGTTAGTTTCAAGGATGCTCACGCCAAAGCCGAGCTTGTCAGCAGCAACTGTCACACAACAAGGCCAGGACACAGGACACCATATGGAGCTGCAGCGGCCTCAGACCCAAGGACCCACGTATGTTCTCAGTGCAGAGTATCTCACGTGCTCCAACTTCCCTCCACATGCCCAGGACGCCCAGAGGGGCCTGAGTGGGGAGCATCACAAACCGCTTCCGTTCATTAGCACATCTGAATTCTATTCGAATGTGTTTTGAAAATAAGTGTTTTCATTCATTAGAGTACCAACAAACATACAGCTTCTGTCACTTACATTTTCATACATCTTTAAACCCACCGATAGTTTCCTTTAGACTCGGAAGTTTCGGCTCCTGTTGGGACCACCCAGCAGTATGGTCTCCCATGAACATGAATGTGAGCTCCATGGAAGCGGAAACCTTGTGTGCCTGGGAAGTGCCCGGCACAGAGGAGACCCTCAAATAGTTACTGAATGAACAGATACATCTCATGATGGTCCCAGTTTTCCTAAATCCTAATCAAAGTTTAAGTGGAAGCTTCATCTTGTAAGTTTGACACCTGAGAATCATTTCCGGTAGCCATTCTAATATCCATTTTCGGGGCGCCTGGGTGGCACAGCGGTTAAGCGTCTGCCTTCGGCTCAGGGCGTGATCCCGGCGTTATGGTCGAGCCCCACATCAGGCTCCTCCGCTATGAGCCTGCTTTCTTCCTCTCCCACTCCCCCTGCTTGTGTTCCCTCTCTCGCTGGCTGTCTCTCTGTCGAATAAATAAATAAAATCTTTTAAAAAAAATCTCTTCATAATATCCATTTTCATGTCTCTGGGGCCAGAAAAATATTATGATTTTATTGTTCATATAATTGTTAGGAATACGGTTAGTGTCTATTGTTCAGAGAAATTTCTGGCGGGCGTGAGAAGCTACAACGTGCTTGGTTATTCTTTCAATTTCCTGAAGAGGTCAAAGCTGAAGTGTCTTCAAGGCAAATACCGGCTCTTATTAAATAACTAACATTTCCTCGTGGAACAAATGCAAATCTATATGAACCTACAAAAATCCCTTTGGCAATAACACCATTAGTGTCATAACTGTCAAAAAGAATTGGAAAAGAAGAGTGGTGTTTAATAAGCATGCAATTAGGTGCATTGTAGGTGGAAATTCTCACCTAACAGGTCACTTAGCCATGAGTCGAGCTCTCCGCTGATGCTGGACAGTTCCCAGGCTTCATTCCAAGAGATCTTCCCTCCAGAGCTTTCAGTGCTCCGACTGGAGATTGTGCCCCTTCCCCTGAGGGACTCTTCCACAGCATCTGAGAGGTCACCACTGAGTGATTTCTTGTTTTATATTTTTATTCTCCAGATTAGCCCCTTGGATGACCCTGGACAATTCTGATGGGTGATGACTTTTCAGACACTTGCAAGTGGTTGTCTGGTCCCTGATCCCTCGCAGACATCACAAAAGAAGTCCTGCCTCCCTGTCCACGCCCTCAGAGACATGTTTTGATTTTGTAATTTGAAACAAATTGCACAGACCTGAAGAACCATGGAAGCTGATGACTGAAGCTTTGCTCTTTGCAAATGTGGTCTATTTTGCCTATTCAGGCTTTCTTGAGATATCAGCCCCTCTAGCCACTTAACTCGTTTCCTCCGTAATTCCTTAGAGAGCTGAATTGCCGTCTTCAGTAAATTCATTTGAACAAATTCATTACCCCGTTCTCTTCTCCTTCTGCCATCATCCATACTAGTTGATTTGCATAAAGCATTTTTTATTCCCAATTATTCTCTTCTTTTTTTAAACCAAGGGCCCAATTTACAAGGTCTTTATTATTATTATTGTTATTTTTAAAGATTTTATTCATCTATTCGACAGAGATAGAGACAGCCAGCGAGAGAGGGAACACAAGCAGGGGGAGTGGGAGAGGAAGAAGCAGGCTCACAGCGGAGGAGCCTGATGTGGGGCTCGATCCCATAACGCCAGGATCATGCCCTGAGCTGAAGGCAGACGCTCAACCGCTGTGCCACCCAGGCGCCCCTACAAGGCCTTTATTATTTTATTACTGAACAACTTTACTTCACTTTTCTTGTTAAATGCCAATGTTTAGGGGGAAAATTGTGAAATGTGTTGGCAGGCCTGTTTAAGCCACATTTAAAAGGAAATTAAAATCATGTTTTGACAGCATTTTTAGAGATGAGGAGGAGGCGGCAATACACATTGCCCACAGACTGAATTAACCTACGGTATGTGGGAATAAGGATGCTAGTATCATCCTTAACAACAGTGAGAGCAGGTTGGGGCTCAGAGCGTTTGGAGCTGGGGAAAAAACTACTTGTAATAATGGATAAATATTTTAAATCTTACATAGAGAGGACGAGAAGTATGATTTAAGATGGCAGGGTGGTTTGTTTTGTTACACCTTGACCCCTTGTCAAGTTTGTCTTTGCTCTTACTTCCTTCTTTCCAAATGTATTTGCAGATTTCGAAACCCCTATGGTTTCTTTGACTGCTGAACAAAAACAGAGACTCTTTGTGACAGAGACAAACACAATGCAAAATGAATTTAACCATGCAGTCAGGCTACATCTATAGTTTGATACATATTATATAATATTATATGGCTACTCTTCTTGCATTCTTCCTATATCTGTGTTCTTGTCCTTTTAGTAGAATGAGTAGAGTCATTAGTTCATCAAAGCATCTGACTCTGGCTCAGTCTTGCTGGCCAGAGATGGACTACGATGACAATGACAATAAGGGTGGTAATAGTAACAGGGAACATGGATTGAGACACTGAGCTAAGTGCTAAGTGCTTTAATCCTCACAACAATCAGGGAAATAGGAACTATTATTTTTCCTGTTTTGCAAGTGAGGACACTAAGCCACGGAGGGGTCAGATAATCTTCATAAGGAAAAATATCTACTTCCTTATAGAGGAGTTTGGATTTAAACCCAGACATTTAAACCCAGGATTTAAAGCCTGAAGGCTCTACCGCTATCCTTAACTACTCTTCGGGTGAAACTGGGGGTCAATTTCACAAATAGCAAATAATAGGTATCGACTTATATTTTCTAGGGCACCCGGAAGTCACAGTTACTTATTAAGTAAGGTTGTAATGAGGGTTTCTACAATATTAGGGGAGCTAGAGATACAGGCAAAAAACAAATACCTCCCTTCCACACCACCACCACAACAACCCAATTCGTACATAAAGTTGAGGTAAAATTAACCAGAGCTCAGAAAAAGCTCAGGATGTTCAGAAAAGATAAGCAGGATGAGACCAGACTGCACTTCCACAAGGGAAGCTACAGACTTCTCTTGGCACCAAATCCACTCAAGTTACCAGTGAGGCACATAAACGTAAAAGTTCTAGACCTACAGTAAAAAAAAAAAAAAAAAAGAAAAAGAAAAAGAAAAGAAAAAGAAACAAACACACACACACAAAAAACCAAAAAAAACCCTGACCTCTGGAAAGCAGTAAATTTGCCAATGGATAGATCTTTGCAAGGCTGAGTAAATCACCTAGTCCAATGTCCCCCTGATTAGGTTAAGGTATATGCAAATCAGGGGCGCCTGGGTAGCACAGTCGTTAAGCGTCTGCCTTCGGCTCAGGGAGTGATCCTGGTGTTCTGGGATCAAGCCCCACATCAGGCTCCTCNCACATCAGGCTCCTCTGCTGGGATCCTGCTTCTTCCTCTCCCACTCCCCCTGCTTGTGTCCCCTCTCTCACTGGCTCGCTCTCTCTGTCAAATAAATAAATAAAATCTTTAAAAAAAAAAAGATATATGCAAATCATTTCAATATGGAAGATTGATCCAACCTTCATCACGACCATCACAAAGATGTGAAGTACCGGACCAGGAGAACACAGGCCTGCTCTGCTCCAGCCGGGCTCTAGACCTGCCCAGACCACTTCTCATGGAGCAGACACATACTAAGGAGAGAGAGTCCTGAAGTTGTAATCTCCTCCAAATATCGAAACATTTGCTTTGCCTCTTATCTGACCAGGCAAATGCTGTGATTCTTTTTATGTTTCTTTGAACATTCTATCAGCAAGACATTGGAGGCAAGGCCAGTCTTAAGCAGTAACAAGACTTCACTGTTTATTCCATGCCCTATTTCCCCACAATCACTTAAAAAATCTTCCAACATTACAAAACACACCACTTTTTAATCAATCAGTGACTTTTTATCCTAAGGGGCGTCCCTTTACCAATTGTATACAACGTGCTCATCCTGAGATTAGTAATTATAACTTGGGCTTGTTTATTTAGTGTATCATTTTGGGGACAAGATACCAAACAATGGAGTAGGGCTGCAGATACCAGTTAATTAAAAAGCTAGGTCAGCGAACAAAGAGTCTAGGAATGAAGTTATGGAACAACATAGTGGGATGTCTCTGTGACACTGTTTGCTGACTGACTGAAATTCTGCATATGTCAAGTTGATCTTTGATCCTGTCCAAGGGAGCTTATGGCTAAAAATACCTAAAATAATTTGTGTTTACTTTTACCTTCAATAACCCGCTTCCAACGCATGGACCTTAAACAACATATTATTAAAATAGCAGGAGTATTTTTGAAACCTCTCAATTTTCTTTTTTTATCTGTCAACCTTTTCCAGAGCCATCTAGCAAAATCAAATAGAATGATTATGACTAGGATATTGGAGTGGCAGAGGCACAATAATTCCACCAAGCAGTAAAGGCATGTTTCTATGACTTCAGGCTAGAGCTGAGTACCCTGGGATATGATGCTAAAACTGTTGCCTCTACATGTTTGAAAAGTGCAAATAGTTAGCAGTTGCCCCGCAGGTCCCCTACCCTGGCTTCCCTCTGGGCACCAACACACAGGACAGCTTTCGTTCACCAGGACACCCCTCTCCTTTATTCTCCACTGCTCCCCACTTTCTGCTGCCCCTTCTAGCTCTGAAATGATACCGGATGACTATATGGAGATCTGAACTGACCTTCCAAATTGCAAAAATAAGGCCATTTTCAAAACAATAAAACCAATTCTAGATAGTACTTTGCCTTTTATTTTTTAATGTGCACTTCCCCTCTACTGTTTGGCAAAAAACCATTCATTTCCAGAGGCTTTTTCTAGTCATAGTCACAGTGATGTTTAAAGTTTATTGGGCAGTGAAAACACACAGTTACCTTCTCAACCTTTCTAATTTGTATTGGATTCTAAGCTCCCACATCTCCGCCCTCGGGCATTTTCCTTGATAAAGCCCTCCTACCTTCCAGCCCAACAAAGACCAAAGACTTTGGATATGAAATTTTAAAGTAACCACTGGAGAAGAGGCTTCAATTGTATTGGCCCAACTGGCAATCTGCGGAAGGCCACATGAATTGCTCAGAGATAACGCCCTGCCTTTCACCTTCCGGTCACCAGTTTGAGTCAAGCAGAGATTAACGGTGTCCAAGGGTTGTTATCATCTGGTGATGGCTTGGGAGCTGATATGAAATAAATTGCTAGTATCTTGCGTCTACTTGCCTGAGGTCGCTCGGTTCAGGCTATTTTAGGGACCAGATCCAAATCTTAGCTGCAATGGTTACTCTAAATGGAAGCCTCTGTGCAAAGATCAAATGCTAAATAAACCCATAGATTATGCTTCCTCTTGCACTAATGGAAGATATCCTCTCAGACAAGGTTGGAAGTAAGCTGGGGAGTTGTGGCCGGGGGTGGGGTGGGGGCGCTAGATCTGCGATTCTGAAGACAGGACTCTGAGTATTTTACTTAAATTCTGCCCTGGGTCCCCTACAGGTGACTATACCATCTGCCCTTGAATTCCTTACCTGGATGTTAGAGCCATGCCCTCCTTCTGATTCAGTCTGAAGGTCCCCCCTCCCCTTATCTATCATTTCATCCCCCTTTGGCAATCATTAAACTTTATGGAAAATGAAAAACCTTCAACAGAAAAATCTGGGAACGCAGGCATGGTTTCTAAATTTATGTATGTGCACAAAAAGAAAGAGAGATCCACTCCACACTACATTTTCTAAAGTTTTAAATTAGGGCCAGGTAATATTTTTGTTGTTATTACTGTTGATTGTTTTGCTTTGGTTAAAGAGGCTTTTTGGTCTGAATCATTAAAATATTTGCTTAAATTTTCTACTTTATATTTCATGTGTAGATAATATTAAAAATAAGTCTTATTTACTTCATTTGTTATTTTACAATGTGTTATACATAAACAGCCTCATGGACAATAATTCAAATTAGGCCTAACTAGATAAGATATACAAATAAAAGGGACTTTTTAGATTATTTTGCTTAAAAAAAATCAAGTTTTCAAAAACTTAGGGGTAGATCTAAATATCACTCGGCTCTCATCTTGTCCAGCTTTTAGTGAGAACTACAAGTTTTCATCTCCAAGTTCACCCTTGGTTCACAAGATAGGAATCATAAAAACCAACGTCTCTTAATCTGAGCTGGTTACAGCCTTTTTTGTGAATTTAATGAAAGCTATAGATCTTCTGTCCAGAAAAGTTAAACTGAACAAACACAAAAAAAATTTTCTATACAGTTGAGGGAATTTACCCATCGCCTAAAATCTATTCATGGACAACCATCCCCAAAGGGAAGTTTGAACCACAGGTTAAGAATTCCTGAAAAAGATATCAGCTCAGGCATCTCTTAATAAAAGTGAGTATTATATGCTCCATACCTGTAGTTATACATATAAAAGGAAAAGGAGGAAAGGGGGGGGGGAGGAAAAGAGAAAGCAATGTGTCCATTTAAAATGGTCAGGAATCAAGATTATTGGTTTAATCAACTCAAGTATTTGTTCTTGAAAACAATGTATGTTTGTATCAAGTTTTCCACTTCTTCCCCATCTCAAGATCAGAGGGCCCTACCCATGGTCAATTTTAAGACTAAATAAAGGCTATGCTTTTTGGTAGAGATAATAATAAATAGACTGAGTTCTTGTTAGCCTTCTAAAGCTTCAAAATGGCCAACTTAGATGAAAATTAAAAATAGAATCAACTTAATCAGGAGAAGAGCTTTTGAAAAATGCATTTCCATTGGAGACTTGCATCAATTTAAAATTTATAATGTTAATGTGATTCTTCATTCCAAAATTACCTAATTTCATTTTTGGACAGGTGTGCGTGTGTCTGTGTAAAAGCTCCAAAATATCTGTCCCCTCTATAAAAAAAAATTCCTTAGCATTGCCATAGCAATTAAGAATGAATGGCTGGAAATTTCGAACCAGACATAACTCAAAGGTTAACAAGCTTGGTTGGGTCAGTGGGCAAGAAGGACTCAGGAAAAGCTTTATGTGTACACCCTTAGCGTTCAAAACTCGAACTCAGCATTCACTTCAGAACACCGGTAACCAGTCGTGTGAACGTGCGCGGGCGCGCGGCACCAGGTGGAACCGGAAGCCGCCCTCAGCCGGCATCCAGGCCTCTGGCGCAGGTGCGCGCATGGCCGCGAGGACCCCGGGACGGCGCCGGCGACACCTCGCGGGCCCAGATCCTCGGCTCTGGGATCCGAGCCCAGGCCCGGCCCGGGAGGCAGGGGTTACGCCTGGTCGCGTGCTCTATGGACACGTCTGTCGCGGTTCCCGCGTCTTTTCGCCACAAGGAGTTGGAAGGCGGAAGTGTGGACTTCGGAGTGGAGTGGGGCAACGGTGGGCGTGCGGCGAGAGGGGCGCCACGTCGGCCTGGACCCGGGGGCCTTGTGGCCTCCCGCGTCGTCACACTCCCACGCAGCACCCTGGCCGTCAGGAAGCCCGCGGAAGCGGCTGAAGGTGGAGCACGCTGACCCCTGCCCCCCCGCGACCTCCCGCTTCCCAGAGCGGCGGCCCGGTGCCGGGGGGGCCCGAGCCTTCTCCTCAGTCTCCACAGGGGACCTGGCTACCCGGCCTCGTGCGGAGGCGAGCAGCGCGCGGGGCGCGGCGGGTTCGAGGCCCGCTGCCGTCGGAGGTACGGCTTGGGGGGCGTGGTCTTGCGGTCCCGGTGGCTGGCCCGAAACTGCCTCTCGGGTCACCGGAGTAACTCCCCCGCGGTCCCCGGCACGCCCTCCGTTCTCCCAGTAACCTCTGCCCGGGGGCGCCGCTGGGGCTGGGGAGGTTAGCAGAGGGAGGGGTGAGGAGGGTGGAGGAGTGTGGAGGATGGGAGCACGGTGCGCCTGCCCCACTTTTCCTGGAAACCCGGGAACCCGCTCGGTCCCTGGCGGCGCGGCCGCTGCCACGGCGTCCTCAGCGCCGTCGACTGCGAGCGGCCAGGCCCGAAGGCTTGCGCGGCGCCGACAGGAGCACCCCGCGAGTGTTCCAGACGCGGCGGGCCTGGTCGGGGCGGGCAGGCAGCGGCCTTAGGGGCTCTGCGCCGAGGCGGAGGAGCGCGGGAGTCCCGCGGGGAAGCCCCGGACTGAGGGCAACGCAGACATCCCCAGGACAGGCCTCCGGCGACCCCAGCCACCGCCTTTCGGGCAACGCTCCATTAAAAGCAGGGAGGAGGGGCAGTGGCCGGCGACCCGCCCCTCTTACGTCTGGAGGTGACCTTATGCCTACAGCCAAGTTTTCCCCTCCCCTTTCCAAAACTCAATGCGTTTGTTAAATCCGGTTAAATGAAGAACACAGAAGTCTCCCGCTCTGCTGTCAGGAAGAACGCCTCTTAAGAGCATCGCAGCTAAAATGTGGTTTGGCTGTAAGCTGATAATCAAGTAGCTGTGGTCAGACACCCACTCCAGAACATCGCTATTCAGGAACCATGTTGTCACACACGACGTCCATTAGGCCCCAGTAATCCGCCATCAACGCATTTTAGAGCCATTTGAATGTTAAGGAGATTTTTATTAATGGCCCATGAGCCTAAAATGTGACTATTGGTTCTTGGAGCAGATTTTTAACAACTAGAGGCTGGGATAAGTGATTTTTCAGGGTTTTTTTTTTTTTTTTTCAGGTTTCAGTGTGGCCTCAGGCCTCTGGAGATTCCAGTTGGGAGATTGGGGGCAGGGCCTAAGGGAGAGCCTTCACTGAAAAGCTGACTCTAAGGGGCACTTTCAGGCCTTTACCTGGGGTACCTAGGGTGGAGGGCAGCAGACTCCCGGACAGGGTGCGGTAAACGGCTTCTCCTGCGACTCCAAAGGCAGCATTTGCTGGTCTCATCATGGGCAGTTCAAGGGGGTAAAAATCAGCAATGCTAGGAACCAGCATCTTATTTTTAGACACCTTTAGCTGCAGTGTCTCCTAGGCAAGTAGACTAAGAAACCCTTAATCCAAAGGCCTCCTTCGCGCCTCCACAGTAGGCAAACTGAGACAAGGATACTGGAAGAGGGTGGCAGAGGATCCAGGTTCTTGGACAGTTTTTTTTCCTTGTGGTGCTGCAACAGAATTCAGTTCAAACTTTGGCTGCTTACCATTATATTTGCTGTGGGATTCTTTTTTGTTTTCTTTGTTGTTGTTTTTTTTCCACCCCAAATACCATGTTTCCTTCCACTAAGAATTGAAGGTAAAGAGTGAGGGAGATTAAGGAATAAAAGTGAGTCATAGACCTCATGCTGTTAGACTTTCCCTTTAGGAGAAAAACAAAATTCGAAGTCGACCCTCCCCCCAGTGATAGCCTGGCCTCTCTGGCACCTGCAGTTATCTTTGACCAAATGGGTTGGATTTGGTAGGGCTCCTTTATTTGAATTTGCTTATTGTTTGTTTGCAGTCGGCAGCAGGTTGATTTTTAAATATAAAACACACTGCTTGCAAAAGAGGAAGTCTGACTGATTCCCTTTAGAAAGGGGGGGGGATGCCTGCCTTGCTTTTGGGAGCTGCTGCATAGTAGAAGGCCTTTCAAAGGCTTGCCTGCTTACTTCTCCTCTCCAGTCACTTCTGCACACAGAAGCTTCCTCCAGCTCTCATACTGGGTTCCGTTTCCTTCGAATTGCCTACATCAGAAAAACTGTCCTTTCCAAGTAGTGCCTAAATTTTGTTTTAATCAGGTTAAAAACAAAAACACGTATGATTTCAAGGCCTCGTATTGCTATTAACAGGCAGTTAGGAAGAGATGCTCCAAGCAATCCTATACGATGTGTCTCAATACACCAGAGCACTATGGTTTCACATGTAATGTTAATTCTGTCCGAGACAAATCCCATAATCTGTGCATTTTCAGAGCCTAGTACTGAAAGACATTGGGGTGGGTTTTGTTTGGGGTTTTGCTCTCTCCATCTCAGGGGCTCCTTGTCTCTCCTATCTGCTAACTCAAGGGCGGAAATGGGGTAGCTGGGGGGATCAGGTTTTATCAGGGCTCGCTGAGCTTACAGGACGCTGCCAGTTTAGGAGAGAAAAACAGAGGTATGTTGAAGGCACTGGTCACAGATCTGGGCATGCAGATGCATGACTGGTGCTTGAACCCTTTTGTGGTAGGAAAGGGAAAGAGCTGTCCTTCCTAAGGTTTGAGAGGAAGACACGAAGCAGGCTGAGGTCGTGGCTGAGCCCGACCTTGCGTCTTTCCATTTTGGTTGTTTTGTACGAAGTCAGCTTCCGTTTGTGTGGGATGCGCCCGACTCCTGCCTGACTCCTTTGTTTTTCTCTTTTGCATGATTAAAACATGTCTCTGTATGCAGTAAACCACCACCTAACACTGGCACGCCTGGTTTTAGGTTACAGCTTTGTCGGGGTAACAACACCGAGGTTTTCACCGGGTGTTAGAAGCGGGTTCAAACTTGTGTTGTGCGTGCCGGGTCTGGCTGCCCGATCACCCCCCTTATGGTTAAGTGGGGGCGGGCACAGGACTGCGGGCCCCTGCCCTGCGGGTAACCGGAATGGGCTGCCTGGCGCTGTCCAAGACGCCAAAGGCACCGCTTCCCTATTCCAGACCCGGCCTCCAGCCTTCCGGCCCGTTGAGTGCTGCGCTCGGGTCCAAAAAGGAAAAGACTGGGCACTCGGTTAAAAAACGAAATGTAGAGGGGTAGGAGAAAAGGGTTGAGTTAAAGGTATGAGGACCCCCTCTGAAAGCCTCAGTCCAGAGCCAAGGACCCCAAGGGAGGGCGGAACAGCCAAGCACCACTTCCCCAGACCCGCCAGCCGAAGCACCTGGCTTTCCTGGGAGACCTTCGAGGGCCCAAAGCAGGCCCAGCTGGACTCCCTGTCGGCGCCACGGCTGCCCTGCGGCTGGAGCCCCCGCTGTGGCGGAGGCGGCGGCCTCCCCCTCGCTGCCGGGAAGAGACCCAGCCGTCTGCGGCGCTTCCTCCCGGGAGACGAGGAAAGCCAGAGGCCCTAGGCCCCGCCAGGCCCGCTTTCGCCTCCCTGGCCCCCTCTTCGGGCTCGTCCTCTCCTTGGGCCTCGGCTTTCCTTCCCTCCAGCGCAGGGTGCTCGCCTCCCGGCCGGACCACACACACACTCTCCCCCCAGCCCCCAGACTCGGCCGGCGTTGATGTCAACCTGGCGCTCGGCGCCCCCCACGCCCGCGGCTGACACTGAAGCCCGACATCGGGGCTCGAGGAGGCCGCGCTCTCCCCGGGCTGGCGGCGCGCAGGCCCCGCGGCGGCGCCCCAGCCCTGCCCGCGCGGCCCACAGCGCCCTGGGCCCGGGCGCGGCCGCATCCCGCGAGGCCTGAAGACTAGGCCGGGTGGGGGGCAGCGGCTCCGCGGAGGTCCTGGTTCAGACCCGAGCCAGAGGCCGACCAGAGGGAAGGAGGACGAGAGAGTCTCCTGTCGCCCCTGCCAGGCCCGCAGGGCCACGAGTGGGGCCAGAGGGTGACTGGCATCAGCTTGGAGAACCGACTTGGGCCTCTGCCCCAACTCGGGCTCCCAGGGGCAGATGCGAGTACTTTTCCCCCCGCTAACTCCGATGGGCAGGCAAGATTTGGAAAATACAGCTCTGAAATGTCACCGTGGATTCGGCGGAGAGCCCGAGCCGCTCTCCTGCGCCACAACTGCCCACACCTTGGCGCTCAATTCCCGCAGTCCCGCCCAGGGCCTCCCGGGGTCCTCTGCCTCTCGCCCAGACCGTGCCGGACTGAGGGTGGGGACAGAGAAAAGGTACGATTAAGGGAACCGAGGGAGAGAGCAGTTGAGGAAACTGACCATTATCTAAAACTTGTAAATTTCGATAGCCGGAACTTGACTTGATTGAATTTCTCTTATCTGTGAAGGTTAAAAACATTCCCGAGGTGAAATACGAGGGGCCAAGAATCTTTGTACGTAAGATAAAGGTTTGGGGCAACAGATCTTTGTGAAGCAGACTACTCCACCTGACCTTCCCAAGCGAAGATTCTATGCCATTTCAGGTCATCCTTAATTGCCAATATGCAGTTGAAGTCGCTCCCTGACGCGTTCGGAGAGTGACGTCATTTCAGTACAAGTATCTCCAAAACTGGGCTTAGCTTTATAAACCCGGTCTTAACGGGCAGTGGGGATCTGGAAGCCTTTAAGCCAGCGCTAGCTCCCCGCCCCCCCTTCCCTCCCTCTGTTGCCTGCGGTCGGGGGGAATTCATTTCTACTTTGCCGTCAATTCAAAGGGATTTAACTCCGTGGTCTGTTAAGCGAAGTTGTGCAAAGGTGATGGAAAAATTAGTTTCAGAGAGTGCTCAACGCCTTTTTCTGACCTCCTCCGTTTTTATAGTATCGGGAGAGAAACCACACTGCGTTATTTGCTGTTATTATTATTATTCTTTGTCATTATTCTTTTTAACTTAAGTAAGGGGGGTCGTCTTTACTGATACTTTTTTGGGGCATTCTGAAAACTGAAAGCAGTGTGAGAAATTATTTTAGATCTGCTTTACTGTTGCTTGAGAAAAGCTGGAAGAGCGTGAAACCCAGAAGCTGGAAAATCATAAAACAAAGATTCTCTCTTGGGCCTCAATTTCCTTTCGTGTAAACTACTGTAGGCTGAATATTATCAGTGGGTACTGGAAACTCTTGCCATCAAGTTTTGCCTCAATTGCTGGTTGTAACCTACTGCACTTCCTTTAGCAGTAAAACAAAACCATTTTACTTATTAGGCAAGATTATGTAGGGGTCAAGAGAGCATGCAAAGCCAGGGACAGAAAAATTAGCCAGAAAACAAAATGGTTGCAACTGCTAAAGTTCATTAAAAAGTTACAATCAAGAGTCACTTAATTTTGGTCAAACTTAAGAGCACAGAGTTTAAAATTAAATTAAATATTGCTTTTACCAGCACCATGACCACTGGCTCATTTGTCTTTTCTGGTGATTGGTTTACAAAATGCAGGTAGAACTAAGAGAGTATTTTTTCTTCCCTCAGCACTTTCTTTAAACAAAACAAAAACAAAACTGACCAGGATGCCTTATGTTCAACTACTGAAATTATAGGTTTTAAAACTTTTCTGAAACTCTTTTGTTCAGAAATCATTTCTGCCTGAATTGCTTTCAGATTCTGATTACATTCCCTCTCATGTTTACCTCAGATTTTTTTGAGAGTTAAAAAAAGAAATCCCCTTAATCAAATGAGAGAATAAAAACAAGGAATTCTTGTCATTCTCATTTTCTCTGAGGTACTACAGTTCTTCCCTTCTCGCTTAAAAAAAAATTGATCTATGTTAAAACCTATCAATAAAAAGTGCCTAAGAAATCATTATGGTATGCAGCAGGGAGGGAAAAGCAGGGAGAGCAAGATCCTCAGGACTGTTAGGCTCTCTCTGATGGAAGTCACAAAAAAGTTTACATACCACAGTCACTCCTATCTACTTCATTCATAGATAAAACCCAAAAAAACTTTTTAAATAAGGTTTACTAATTTCCTCTCTGACCTAAATAAAACGTGTTTGGGGAAGGAGAGGCTGAATGTGGGCTTCTCATCCATAAATACTGGTATAAAATTAAACTGGACCCATTGTTGTGCTAGAACCATTTTAATATAATTATACATATCTGCCAAATCCAGGAAGAAAAGGTTTATGCATATATAACTTTTCCAGTTAACATCTGCAAGCATAAACGACAATTGATCTCAGTTTATAAATTCATCAGGGTCAGGGCAATTGACCAATGTCTCTTTACTGCTAGGTTTACCAACAGTAAATTACAGATGAATTAGTGTCCTTTTGTTTCTCTTCTCTCACTCTCCTTGTCCAGAGACATTTTGTTGTAAAGTTTCAGTGCAGCTCACCTCCAGCCAAAGGTAATCTTTTTAGATAAGTACTCAAGTTGCTCTGAATTTGCTTATAATTATAACCTATTTAATCACAGAAGAACCCCTGCAGAGGTGGAGTTCAAGGTTGCATACAATAACAGGAGATCACAGTTTTGAAGTCTAGCACAGATTAAAAACCACAGATGTACCATTTATATAAGACACACACTGATTGTCTCTTAAACTACATATTGACTCCTTATGAACATTATTTTTTAAATAAAGTAGTGCATCTAGGACAATCAGTCGCACAATTCACACAGCCCTGAAAAGTTTTTCAGTGCCAACTACCAGTTGGTCATGAAACGTGAGTGAGCTTGAGACACTGTCCATTCCTAGATTCAACCACGGATTGGCTAAAACATTGGAACACCTCTGCTTAAGAAGGCTATGTCCTTCCCTCCTTTCCCTCACAATTTAGTTTTGTTTATTTTTGGTGGTGTTTGGTTGCACATGGCTAGAATGCTTTTGATCACTTTGCAAATCAGGAAAACCAATGATCTAAAACTATGACAGGATCTTAAGTAGACTGGTTTGTCCATTTCAGGTTGCTGGTTGGTAGGCCCCTCTAAGGCCCTTCATTTTTCCTTCTATGCCTCCTGGATCATCGATCAGAAGATGAGTCTGAGCATCATCCCATCTAACTCTTTTAACCAATGCCTGGCTAAAACTGGAATGTCCAGCCCAGTATATTTAAAAATCACCCACAAAGAGGTTCTACGGATCTTCACAAAACCTGGAATTTCCATGAGGATGTCTGATCTTTATAATCCAAGCAGTCAGCATTGAAGTTAAGCTTCCAGGAGGCAGTTTGGTCCTTATAATCCAAGCAATCAGTGGTTGAGTTAAAACCCAAGCTTGAAGCTCCATATCCCTGGGTGGAAAGAGAAGCTGGGGATTGATTGAGATGGCTGGTGACTGCATTGGTACCCATGGGGCTGAGTGTGGCCCCTGGTCCAGGAAGCTGGTGATGCATTGGGGTCAAATAAGATCCACAGTCCATGCCCCCAAAGTAGGAAGTTGAGCCAGCATATCCTTGACTATAACCTGAAGCCTGAGTATAGGTCATGGGATAGGACCTCTGCATGCAGGAAGAGGAGGTGGACAAGGGATCTGACAGTGGGGAGATGGAAGCTGGGCTCCAGATAGACACAGGAGCACTGCTGCTGGAAATGGCCGGGACTGAGGTGCTAGAGGGGGGAGTGAATTGGCCACTTGTTCCACTCTCTGAACTCACTTCCCGAGCTGGAGAGGTCTTCTTTTTGGCAGGTCTCACTTTGTTTTGACCTCCATTCTGTTGCTGCTGCTGCTGTTGGCGGCACTTAGCTCTCCGATTCTTAAACCACACCTTGAAAGGGAAAGAAACTTCTTTAACGTGGTTTCAGTAAGGACAAGAGTGGTTCCCAGATTATAGATGAGCTAAGCAATTTGTCCTTCCACTGAAAAACGTATGATATGGTACTTTTATATATACCCCTGAACTGTAAGAAAGTGGGGAGGCTCTGTCTAAAAGCACTTGACTCCTAGCCCAGAATAATAAATCATATGGCTAAAAATTTTCCCTCTCATTTTCCTATCTCCTATTTCACCTCAAACACCTACGCATAGACCCAGTGGTATTGTGGAACACTCTTACAGTGGAATACAATGTATCTATGTCTTTTGGAGGGAAACACAAGAGAGTTGAGGGAAAACAATTCCGTTGTTACTAGCCAACAAGAACAGCCTAAATTCAAAGTTTACAGTCCATCTTCCAGGGAATAACTGCTAATCACTCTTTTTCTCTCTCCTTGAAAGACTCACTTACAAAAGAAAGCTCCAAGGAGAAGTGATCCTGTTGAAGAAGGAGGTCTGAAAGCCACTATTTGCTGAAATCTTTATGGTAAGTGGAATGACTTGTATGTAGTCTGCTTTGAGCTTGGGGACAGACTTCCCTGCTCGTCTCAAGTCTGACACTGGAGTCTTTGCCTTCAGGGTAGTGCCACTCAGCATACGGATTCAGTTTCCTGTACTATATTATCTGGCTTGTCAATTTAAGCCTCTGCCTGCAACTCTGACGATTCTCATTACCAGCCCTGTTAATGTTCTGCAATGAAGGAGCAGTGTTTGGTATGTAAGGGGGCCTATGAAAGAAACTACCACCCTTTTCGAGAGAAACTATAGGCATTTTCTGAGCAACAAGTCCTTAGTGCTCTTCTCGAATGAGCTCAACACATGGGTGTGTGAACTGTGCCACCAAGGCTGAGCATACCACCACCAATCATTCAGAGCCATTTATTTCCTTTCAGTGAAGACCTGAGTTTACAAATGCTAAACCTTCTTCCATCTTACTCTGAAAGTCTTCTTCCTGGTTCGCAGTTCACACTGATCTGTCCTAGCTGAAGGGGAGTTGCCAGTGTGTGTGTATGTATGTGTGTGTGTGTTTAGGTGCTAAACATTCTTTCCAGAGAACTCTGCATGGTGCTTACATTTCAGAAAGTTGAAGATTACTTTCCCTCTTCAGCTTAAGGTCAAGTTAAGGGGGAGGAGGGTATCACTGAGGATATTGCATTGATATTTTATCTGCTAAATGGTTCAAAGCTAGCAAATTCTGTTCAATCCCTAAGAAGTCAAAGAAAACACTTTTATTGTGTAATTTCTTTGGTAAGAGCACCAGCTGCTTCTACACCCTGGCTCTACCACCCAACCTACGTGTGACCTTGAGCAAGTCATTTACTCCATTTCTTCACCTGTAAAAATATAGTCCCAGTATTTTTGGTGAAGCTAAGCTTCTTTCACCCCTAAAAGTAGATGAAAATGGGGTAGTATTTCCACATGGGGAAAGGGAACTATTAAAATATTAAGTAACTGTCCTTGAAATCTGCCCAGGCTGGGCCTCTGTTGTCTGGGGACCCAAGCTCTAGAATTGTGCTTTATTGCTGCAGCTAAATCGGCAGTCTTACCTTACTGCATAGGCCAAAAGGCTCTTTCTTGCTTATAGGATGGGGTGGGGGCAGGGGGACAAAAAGGGGTTCGAGGAGGAATCAGGCATGTGAAGGGGGCTTAGAAGAGTTTGCTGGCCTCCAATGGATCACTCAGCTTCAAGCCTTCCTTTGGTCCTCTCTAAGACCTGGCACTCTTCTGGGTCCTCAACATATACCGTGCTCAGCAGAGGGGTGGCACGGTCACGAAGGGTGGTTCTATCTACATCTGCCCTACCTGCACCCTGGACTCGGGCAAGTTGATTTTCAGCGCCACCTCCTCCCGCATGAAGATGTCTGGGTACCGGGTCTTAGCAAATAGAGCTTCCAGCACGTCTAGCTGCGCCCGGGTGAACGTCGTCCTCTCCCGGCGCTGTTTCCGGGGAGTGGCTGCGGGACAAGAAGCCCAGGGCCCTTTAGGGTGGGGGAGCAGTTTCTCAGTCATAGGGGTCTCTGCGGGTGCTCCGACTCCCCCAACCCCCACTCCCAGCACTTCCCTCGTCCTCCCAACCCTTCAACCCAGAGCCTGTCAGTGTTTTCCCCACACACCCCCCCCAGCCTCGGCTCCTCCAGCAAACACTGGGTCTCAAGACACACACTGTCCCTTCCAGGGGAGGCCCCCACTCCACCTGACATCGGAGATCACTCTAGCCGGAGAGGCCCTTCCATAACTAATAAATGAAATAAAAGGAAGCCAAAATCCAAAAACCCCTCAAAATCAATCCCTGAACCACAACACAAACAAAAAATCCATTCCGTGAAGTCAAAGGATCCCCGAGGACCCACAGTTTGGATTGATGGGGAGAAATCTCGATCCTGCTCGAGATCCTGGTTTTCAGGACTCCAAGGGCCTTTGTCCCTCCATCTTTAAAATGGGGGCATATTTAAAACTTCTACGAGGATTTAAAAACAAAAACAAAAACAAAAAAGCAAAAACAGATCTGACCTGAAAGGAAAGCACCCGTACCCTGGGTGAATCACCTCTAGGGATTAGGGGAATAGGGCCTGGAGGTCAGAGGGGAAGCCCCAGGCGTGGTGGGGAGACTTTAGCAGGAGAGACCCAGCTTCTACAAGAGGGCACTTACGAAGACCTGGGCTTTGAGATATGGGCGGAGGCAGTAACCTCCCCCCCACCCCCGCCGACCCCCGCACTGCAGTGTGTCCCCCCCCATACACTCCAATTAAGAATAAAGCGTTGTGAGTTTCTGCAAGTATTGTGGGATCCACCTACTCCCTCCAGCCCGTTCTTCCCTCCGGCCGGTAAATGCCCTGTGGCTCTGAGCGGCTTCTTAGAAGGAAAAGCCAGTGGGGACACCACGCCTGGAGCTGGAGTGGGGCAGCAGGACCGTCAGCCCCAGTGCTCCGGGGGAAAGGGTGTCACATCCCCGAGGGGCGGGCATGGGGAAAGGCGGGGCAGGAGTGCCGCGAGGCTCACTTACCCGGGTAGCCCACCGAAGGGTGCAGCAAGTCCATGCCCGAAGTGGTCAGACTCAGCCCATTGACTGCGTAAGGCGGTTGCTTAAGATAAGACATCATGCTAAGGTTGTTTGGAGGCGCAAAATCGGCCCAAATTGGGGGGCCCCAGCCGGAAGGTCTCGCTTCGCCGGGAGTGGACAGATTCAGGGTCCTTGGTGTGTGGGTTGGGAGCGGTTGAACTATGGACAAAGCAAACAAACAAACAGAGGTGCTGGTTTACTGCTTCGCAGGCAGCAGCTCTTACACGTTCCACCACTAACTTAAAAAGTCCCTGGGCTATGCAAGGTAGAGGCTTTTAAAGGACTTGCAACCCACCCCCCACCCCCACCCCCAGCTGCTCTGGAACTAGAGGGGATGGAGAGAGACCAGATAAACCTGTCTTTCCCACCCCCACCCTAAACTTAAAAAAAAAAAAGTACCAGAAGAAAGCAATTACAATCTGCCTTCCCCGAAGAACAAAACCCCGCGCCTTCAAATGCACACATTGCATTCCTATCCCTACATTTGCATAGGACTCATTGGCTGGCACTAGCTAATTGTCTCAAACAAAACTTGATTGGGGCCATTTGCAGAGACAAAGAACTCTTTGGCTAAATAAATAATGCTGATAACAAAGCCCATTGGTGAGAAACAAAGAAACAATTCAAGAAATCTACCTCTCCCCAGACTGTTGCCTTTCCAAGGCAAATTTTAATTACCTTAGCTTTTTACCACTTTTAACTGCTGTGAACCTAAAATGTCAGTGCATTTAACATTCTAAAATACCAACTTGCTAATCGACAAACTTGAGAAAACTGCTCAACGGCTATTACTCCACATTTGAAGTCATTTCCAGTAATCATTTTCACCTAATTAGTAGTCTGGGTAATTAGATTTTGAGGTAAAACTAATTTATTAAGGTTTTGGAGGACCTTGATTATGTGTCTGAAGAACTAAAGCTAAACAAACAAGTATTTAACTTTTAATCGACACCCATCAAATATTTAAACATACTGCCAAAAAAAAAAAAAGTCTTAAAGATTGGCCTGAGGTTTGCTAGAAATTCTGAGGTTAGAATCCCACCAATCAGATAATGACAGGCTCCCATATTTGCAAGGAGAGAGGGTGTGCATTTGTACTGCAAGCCGCTTCCATGTTGATTTTGATGTTGTGAAGGCTGCAGATCCTGCGGGAGGCAAATTTTCAGACATTTGGGTCCTCGGCAACTAGAGCAGAGTTTGTTAATTCCGGCTGCCTTTTGCACATTTTAGTTTTGAAGGAAGTAGACACGCAAACACCCAAAGTTGTGAAACTAATAGAATTTCTCCCTACCTTTCAAGTTTCCTACAATCCTCTAAGAAAAAGAGCTCAGGGAGGCAAAAGAAAGGAAGAAAAAGAAAAGTTATTTACTTTCTTCAGCTGAGTGTCTCTCATTGCCCCAAGCAAAGGGATCTAAAATGGATGTTAATATGGGCTGGCAGTTTTTAAGTCTGGCTTTTATTTCTCTGAAAAATGGCACTTATCCTGCAAGGATCTCTACTTTGCAACTTTGACACTATGAGAGATTGCTTCAAAATGGCGGATACAAGATTAGGAGAAGTTCCCTCTTACTTTGACAAAGGTCCTACTGAGTTTTAAGGATTGGATTTTCATATTTACGTTGCTTTGGAAGTCAAGACACAAAATTCCACAAATGGAACTCAGTGACTGCAACTTCTTCCTAATTTAAATTCATAGCACAAAAATCATGCTTTTCCACCCTCAGATCTAATGCAGTGTAATTTTATAAATACCTTCTCTGAGGTATTTGTACCTTCTTATCAGTAAAACTAATTTAGTTGCTGCTACAACAAAGAGTTGATATTTTCTGCTCTCTTTTCAAGACATAGTTGTTTGGCAGCTGTGAAAATAATATTGCTTCAAAATACAGTCATTTTATTGGTCTAAATAGCCTCTAAGCTGGAGTTCTCTCTTGTTTAATACAATCTTACTATGTTGGAAAGTTCTGAACTACTATAGAAAAAACTAAAATCACAGCAGATGTACACATGAGAAATACAGAATTGTTCTTACATGTAGAGCTCTCACCCAGTTAGAAAAGTCTGATTCAGAAAGTGACACATTCCAACATAAAAAGCAGTAACGGAGAGATAGCACCAGGCAAAGATCCTTCTTGGAGCTCCTTTGGCCTTACCATCGCAAAAATCACTAAAATTTAGGGATAAAATGTTTTTGCATCTCTAAAAGAAAAAGGGGAAAGTACCCCCAAAACAAAACTAAGTCCTCTCAGCAGCCGGCCCAGTTACGCACTCTCCAAAAAAGAGGCCATGGGCCCTTCCATCTAACTTTCAAAGCTCCCAAAGAACACCTTTCTCCCTTCCTCTCTAAGCCGAGCCCAGAAGGGGAAACAAATATCCTTTCAAAAATATAAGCTTCAATATGATTGCCCCTGAGGTGGCCACTGGAGAACTCCTACCTACGGGAGCGGGTGACGGTCTTTCGGCGAGTCCCCGCAGCCGGTGGGCGCCCTCACCTCCGGGCGCGAGTACCTGGGTTCGGCGTCCCTGCCCGGCAGCCCCGCAGTCCTGACGCCCCGGGTCCGGCTCCACTGCCCGCCCCGGCCCGCGCCGCCTTATATCTAACGGTCAATTCGTGCAATCTGTCGCTCTTCCTCTCTCCCCCGCATCTCCCCCCCTTGTGTGTTTTTCTTCTTCCAAGGAGCCCATCTACCAGTTGCTGTGTCCTCGCTCAATAATAATTACCTCGTCCAAGAATTAATTATAATAAATGTTTTCTTGATAAACTAACGAGATAATCCGAGGGGCACACGTCCCTTAATTACAGGCCGCCGTGCTCAGCTCTGCTTCTCGTCCGGGCTGATTAATTTTCTGCATGATGGAAAAGAAACAAAACTACAAGGACTGGCGACTGGCCTGTGGCTCGGAAGACAGCGAAGAGCAAGAGGAGAGAAAGAAAGAGGAACGATGTGGGCACCGGGGAAACAGCCGGCGCAGGCCTCCCTCTCCGGCGAACTCCAGTGAAAGTTTCTGGCCTCAGGGAATCGAACAGCGCTGCCACCCGCGAGGGCGGGAGGCAGAAACGTGCCAAAAGGGTTGGCCTTGACTATTAATTATGGTGAGGAGAAAGCCCCAGTGTTAGCTCTGTGAGGAGAGGTCTGGGTGTCTACCTTCCTTTGGGGGGAGGAGTTTCCTCTCCAACTCATCTCCTGTACTAATAACTTTTGGTGCCTGGAAAAGTCCCGAAGAGCGGAAGAAATCCTGACCCCGAAGCTCTAGGACGGAGGGGAGGATTTCAAGGAGCGACTTCCCCCGTCCCCTCCCCAAATCATCCATCGCTCCAGGGTCAACGCAGCTCGGCCTTCTGTCCCCACACCCCACTTCGGTCTGTAAAGGAGGAAAAAGCCAACTCGGTGGAGTTCTGACGGGGGACTTGGATTTCAAAAAATGTGTTCCGAAATCGGACTGTGATTTCAAGAGCCACTTGAACGCATCAACACGAAGACTTCTTTGGAGTTGGCGGCGTGACACGTCGCCAAGGCAGGCTGCTGGCGGAGACCTGATGGTCCTCCCTGGGTGGACCGAGAACGGAGACTGGGCCTCAGGGCACCCCTAGACCCCAGCCCGGCCCGGCCCCACGACACCCGGTTGTCCCCGAGTCCGGAAGGGGAGCGTGCGAGGGCGCACGCAGGCCCCGGCCCTGCCCCCGGTCCAGAACCGCCGAGGGGCCGCCTTCACCAATGTAGGGATTCCTGTCTCCGGCCCCGCCGCGGCCTCGGGCGGTGCAGGGGCCACTCACCAACACTTCTGCCAGCCCCAGGTGTTTGCGGAGGGCTGCACCGGGCGGGCCCGGAACCATCCCGGGCTAAGTCACATAGCAAAACGACTTTCCTACTCTCCTCGGCCTGGCGGCCCGGGTCTGACACCACGGCAACCGGGGATGGGGGAGTCACTGCCCTTCCAGGTTACTTTGGGGGGAGAAAAGTGGTGATCAAAACGGAAAAGGAGACCTGGTGGCCCCTGGATGAGGCCGAGAACGGAAGGCAAATCTTGGTGAGCTGCTCTTGGCTCTGAGGAAAGGGGACGGGAAAGAGAGCAGCGAGCGCGGGGCGGACGAGCTCCCAGCCGCTCCACGCCTCCTAGGTTATCCGCTCGGGTTTCCTCTCACGTTCATTAGGGGCAGGCAGGGGGCTCGAGCTGCGACGGTCCTGACCCGCCGATCCGAGAGCTAGTCGGGCTTCGGGCACGCCGGCCCTAGAAGACGCCTATCTTATCATCATCATTATTATCCATCCATCTAGCTGCATCTGCATCTTTTTGTCTCTGACTCTGAAAATGTCCTTGAGATCAGTGCAAATGACCCAACCACATCTGAGGGCCCAAACGCAAAATAGCAGGGAGAAATAGGCCTTGACATAAAACAAAACCACAAACAAAACCCTTCCAAAACACCCCACATTAGCCTCGCAGGGTTTCCACGACGTTTGGCGGAAGCGGCGACCCCAGGAGCGCGCTGCCTCTCCTCCTCCCACTCCCGCCCTCACCTCCAGATCATACATTTTTCGCAATGATCCTTACTACACCTAAAAAATTTACGAGGGAGAAAAATACAGCATGCTTCAGAAGAACTCCACGTTCGCAGAAGTGTGTTATCAGTCGGTCTATTGGAGGTACCGGGGCAATGGTAGTCAGAGGGACACATGGATATAGACAGGCAGACAAGACAGACGGACACTTACCTTACAGCCGCATGGGAAGTTAGAAAAAAATTAAATTATCCTTTAAAATTCCAAATAGCCCGCTATCCTAAAAGAAATCAAGAGTATTGAGTTAGAAATCTTGCAGTCTTCAACCCCTCCGTAAAAAGTCAAACAACGAAAAAAATTTTTAAAGAATAGAGAATGAGGAAAGTAGCTTGAGTTCGAAACACGCGTGGGTCCCTCTGTGATACATACAAAGTAGACGTGATGAGGGCTGCTCTAGCGATTTTTTATTTTTAATAACAGTGGAGGCTGAGTTGGAGCTGAGGTCGGTTCCGCTCTCAGGGAGATTTGCTGAGAAAGCGCCTCTCTGGCAACTTTTTGACGCAAACTCTCCAACCAATGGCAGGGAGAGAATGATTGACACATCTAAGCCAGAGGGAAAATAATAAAAACACACAACAGGGGGAGGAAAACAGGCCGCTGCTGCACGGGGGGACGAGCAGGCAACAAATCCAGGCCTCCGACATTACCAGAATGTTCTTGAAAGACACTGGGCTCCGCTTAAAATATACATTATGGGCCGGAGCATGTGAACTAATTGTATAATTAAAATGATGGACAGGGAGGCCTCCCTTACCTTTCTTCTCCTTTTCTTCTTTTCCTTCTTTTCCTCCCCCCTTTTTGTTTTGTTTTGATTTTAGGGAAGGGGAGAAAGGAAACCCATACAATAAGATGGAAAGATAAAAATATTTACGTGAATGCTGGAGAAGAATGAGGGTGGAGGTAACTGGGTTATCGCATTCAACGCCAGCAATAAGCATGTAGATCAAACGCAATAAACAAGTCAGGCTGAAGCCTAAAACCACCACTATGCGGTTTTAACCACACTGAGGGCCAGAAAGGGTAAAAGAAGGAGGCCTGAGAGTGAGGTGTGGGCGTGTAGGCAAGAGAAAGATAACACAAGTCCAAGAACAAACTATTTTCAAAAACTCAGTGTCTCTCCAACTCGTTGCGCCCTTATAAATATTCCCTGGTCCCAGCAAGCGAGAGACTCGGACTCCTGGTATCCGCGCAGGGTTTTTAGAGTTTGAAACAGTCCAAGGCAGGCTGCAAAGAACACGAGCCGGGGAATCTAACCCCAGGGCCGGTTTGGGGAGACAGCAGGAGCCAGGTTAGGATTCGGGGATGGAAGAGGGGTCTCGCTGAACACCCGGGGAGGGAGCGAACGCGGGAGGCCCGCGCTGGAAACAGTTTCCGCGTTAAAACAAACGCCACTCAATGCCCGCCGGCGGGGCCTGGAGCTAACAGCCCGCGCGGTCCGAGCCGAGGGCTGAGAGCCCGGAGGCGGGAGAGTGGCGGCACCAGGGGACCTGAGCCAGAGAGCGAACCCCAGCATAACTTTAATGCCTGGCACAGAGAGCGGGACCCGACAGCTTTCAAACCGATCCGAGTCCCTAGAAAAGCAGAAGCAGATTGGGGTTGCACAAGAGGACCGGCTGAGGGTGTGAGTAGTGGGTGGAGGGAGCAGAGGACATTTCTTCCCTCACAACTCCCAATTCTGGAGAAGAAAAATAAAATCTCTTTCGAAAACCCTCCCCCTTCAACCGCCACCACCACCACCGCCACGGCAAGTGGGCCCAAAGAAACAGCTCGCTGCCTTTAATTTGGGGACCTATGTTAATGAAGTTGGTAATTAATTCGTCGCTTTGTTGTCGGTTCTTATACTGTATGTGTAATCAAATGTGGCCGTCCTTGGGATTTACAGCAATTAACGAATTACGGGAGTGCGCACGAGGCAGCAAGCGCTCGGCAGCCCGGCTGGGCTCCGGCTCCGGCTCGGCCTGGGGCTGGGCACTAGGCGGCCGTGGCCAGCCTCGCAGGTGTCTCTAGAGCTTTGGGCCGCCGCGTCCCAGCGAGCCCCCAGCGGCCCGGGGTCTGCCCAGCAACTCCCGAGCCCTCAGCGCCCGCTCCAGTACGAAGAGACCCGCTGGCTGTCACGTTCCCAGGAGTCGCGACTTTCTGGGGTCCCGGGCTGGGGGGGGGAGGGTGAGTACAGACCTTTTTTTTTTTCTCACCCCGCCCCCACTGTACTGAAACACCTGGCGACTGCCCCCCCCCGCCGTTAATTGGGGGAGGGAGGGGAGAGCGACAAATGCCCTAGGCGGTCTGGCCCATTGGTTGGGAGCACTTGGCCAGAGTCTCGGTACTTTCGGTGAAAGTAGGGCAAATCCACCCAGATCCCCTGAACCAGAGCCTTCTTCCTACCCCGAGAAAAGACAGTGTTTCTCCCAGTTTGATTGCAACGATGTTTAAAGCATCAAAGAACGAAAAAGAAAAATGGACGTTGTGCGTCTGGCGGAGGGGAAGGGCCAGAGGGAGGCATTGGGGACAGTGGGGGTGGGGGTGGAGAAATATCAGAACACGCACTCGTGATCTCCACGAAGTAAGCAGTTTAGACTGGGAGATCTATCAGCTGTGGGGTCCAGTGTTGTGGGAAAACCCTCAAGACCTACGTAGAGGTTTGCGGTGTCCTCTCAGTTGGCGGGGGCAGCTGAATTCCTGGGTTCTGTACGACAGGGGCAGATTTCGGCGCCGTGGGGCGTGGGAGGGCTTTTCCCTTTACAGCGGCTGGGAGCAGACAGCTCTCGCTTCTCCTTTGCCCTTTAGTCTAATAACTTTGCAGAAATGCAGGACCAATAAACCACGAGTTGGAAATGGACAGTGTTAAATAAACAAGGGTCTCTTTAAAATTCTCATCCACTTCAGATGTCTAAAGTAAGATTGTGATGATTTTGTCACGGTTTGGTAAATTTACCCCTTTAAGAGGCTTTCATAAATCCCAGAACACACCTTCAGCCAGATTTGAATATAGATTTAGGTTTTAAAACCCAGAAGCTGGAAACGCGCTTTATCAAAGAGAATTTCCCTTTAGCTTAGCAATGTGCTGAAGCTCTTAAAAGATTGGATCTGAGAGAGAGAGAGAGAGAGAGAGAGAGAGAGAGGGAGAGACACAGAGAGAGAGAGAGACACAGAGAGAGAGAGAGAGGAGAAAGAGAACTAGAGACAGAAGCAGACAGGGGTAAAAAAAAAAAAAAAAAAAAAAAAAAAGACTTTCTTTTTCTTTCTAGAGGAATTCTGCCCAGACTCTGCAGCAGTTGGTAGCAAGAAAGCTTTCTCCTGGGTGTCTCCTGGAAAAGTTGCAAAATTGCTCTTCACCTGTAAGAACATGCTCTTTATCCTGCAGTCTCCTCTTGTCAATTTGGAAATTGCAGACAGCCCGGCTCAGGTACAGTCCCCACAAACCCTACTCTAGGTCAGGACAAAAGCCACTGGCTTGGGGGGGAGGGGGGGTTGGGCTGTTGTACTGAAAACCGTAAAGGCTTGGTGGGAGAAACACTCCTTGGATGAAAAGTCTAACTCCTGATTTTCAGTAAGTCCTTGAACTTCCAATATACTTACTATGTAGTCATTGTATTTTCTCTGTTCGTATTTAACTTTTTTCCCCCTACATCCTGTGTCTTTAAAATTTTTTCCATAAGTCTGACTTATGGTAGGTAGCATGCTTTGTGTTTTTAAGTAATTTTTATTAACAAGTGGATGGTTTTTAATTGCCATGAGTACAATTATCTTGCTATGAATATGAGATATAAGTCTTCAGAAGCTAAATTAAGAAAACCAGTACACAGGGAATTAAATTGTTTGTCAGAGCTTGCATGTAGTTTCCAAAAGATGGCTGATATTCATATTTTACAATCTAAATTTATGTCTCAGGCTAGGTGGATTTACTTTCTCCACCCCACATGCCAGGCCAGTTTAAAATATTCCAAACTTTCCTCCAAGTTTATTAACTATGGTGCTTGTGTGTGTGTGGTGGGGGGGGGAGGAGTGAGAAGAGAAAGGAGAAAGATTTCAGGATTCTTCCAAGCTAATTAAAAAAGAAGAAGAACAAAACCCATATTCCGTGAGAACACAGCCTCTCGGCGGAAAGGAGCCAGTTAGACTCCCTGAACACTTCAGAAATATGAAGATTAATTTCCAATCTTTTCAGCAATCCAGTGGACAGTAGGGGACCACATCTTGCCTTAGAACTGCCACGATATTTAGAAAGAAGTCATTTTTCATTAGGTTTTTAGATATGTCTTTATTAAAAACTTTGACAAGATTAACTTTAATTAATTTTTTAACGAGGGTTAAAGACTGGCAATGCAGGCGGAATTTGGAGGGAAACAGAAGGCAATAGATCACTTGTGAATTAAGCTTGGGTTGCTTATTCCCTGAATTACGACTGCCTCAGAAAAGAGGGTAAGAGAGAAAGAAACAACTTCAAAGATAGGATTGTGCTGTCTTGATAAAAGAGTAGGAGGCAAATTCCAAATGCAGAAAAGAGGAAAAGAGGACCGTGTTGTTCCGGAATGAAACGGATTAAGATTGTGTGACAAGTGCGAGATGTGGGGCTGGGAGACATTTATGAGCTGAATGTGAGCTGGGAGCTCTGCTTCTGTCCCTGAGCATGTGGGGACCAAGGGTGTGTGCAGAGCAAGGTTAGGGTGGGGGATAGGAAGGGCTCCTGTGAGTGTGAGAGACGGAGAGCAACATGAGGGGTGTGAGTGTGGATGTGGGTGTGTGTTAGGAGCGATGGGAATGTGGATGGATTGATGAAGGGTGGTAGCTGTCAGTTTATATAATTTTCATCTGTTCGGAAGTTTCCTTGAAATCAATTCTACTGCAGGCAGTAGCCTTGAGCTTACAGAGCTGATATAAAACAACCATTACAGTCCAATATCTTGCCTGTTTGCAAACTTCATTTAAAAGTGGGGGGAAAAGGGCCCAGGAATGGTTTTGTAAGAAAAGGAAAAAAGAAGAAAAGAAAACCGCAGTGAAGCTTTAAACTAGTTTGGATAAATCTCTAATCTTTTATTTGTAACCTTTTACAAGCTTTATTTCCCGTATATGAAAAGCTTCTTTTATATGGGCACGACAGACTTTTCCTTTGGATTTTTAATTAGAGCCCATCAATTGTAGCCATATTTAAGAATCAATATAAAGTAATCCTTCGAGATGGGATAAGGTTTTAATCGAAAATCTAATTTCCCACTCTTTGCAGATCATTTTGAGGGGCTGGTTGATTAAAAAAGAGTTCAATTTTTAAAAGACCTAACACCTAAAACCTGGAAAGATCATGTCCGCAAAAAAAAAGCAAGTGATGTTGTCTTACAAAGAAAAAAGTCTGGCTGTTGTTGGGAACTTTTTTCTTCTATTTAGAAGAATTTGACTTTTTTTTTTCCTCAAACAGTACTCTCAAATGTGGCTCCTATGAAGGTATTCACACTGAATGGGATAGGGAAAAAAAAAGAGGAATTGTTTGTCTAAAACAGTATTTCATATGCAAAAGATAGTAACTTAAATTTTTTATTAACAAAGAAAACAGAGATCTTGACAGATCCTTTTCAGGACAAGCTCAAAAATTCCCAAGATTAGAAAATGAATAACACATTTTAAATTTTTGTTCATGGATGCAAACTTTCCACTTTCACATCTAGGAATGAATATTTCCAACTGATTTTAAAACTTCAGTATTACAATTTTGCGATTTTAATTTTCTTACAATTGAAAAGTTGCCTATCACGAAAGCATAGAATTTTCAACAGTTCTACCAGATTCACTAGCTTTCAATTTGTCTTTTTTTTTTTTAAGGAAGAAAAATGAAAGCAAGGAGGGAAGCAAATAAACAAAAACTAATTGTAGGCGCACAGCCCAGACATTTTTTTGCTTCTTAATGATCAAGCTGAGGTATTTATTCAAAAACTGCACATTATCTAAATGGGCATAGTGCATTTTCAGCAAACACCACCATTCTAGTTTAAGATCTACAAATCATCTCTAAACTAGAAGAGATTCCCCCAAAAAGTTTATAGGTGTATTTTCAGACATTCACTGACTTGTTTTTATTGTTGTATCTGTTAAATGCGTTTTCAAAAAAAGAACTCATCGTATTTGCTTTTTAAAATCTGAATGAAGCGATTTGAACATATTTGTTACTCATTCTTTTCTTTTATCTGCAGAAATTTCAATTTATTTAAAAGCCTGGCGTTTAATGCACTACACGAGCGCATAAATTTTAGAGAAACTCTCTTGTATTTCTCTGTAATCGCGTCTAATGAAAACCTGGGATTTTCCATTATTTAAAAAAATGTGAAAATATAATGCATCTTCATTAGGAAAATTGACTGCTGTGCTCACGACAGTTCTTAATTGAAAAGGCAACCTATTTTAATGGTGTGGTTGAGAAGAAGATTACATACTTTATCCAAACACAAAGACAATTAATAATGAGAAGCAGGCTGCTGCCATTAACTCTAATGCAGTTGCATCAATGTCAGTGAGAAGTGCTCATACCTGAGATACATGGTGCAAACTCCCCCGGCTCCCTCCTTCCCAATTCACCCACTCTTTAATTTGGGTTTCTTAAGCAAGCGCCTGGACCGGCTGTGATCAGGCGGGCTAGTGTCGGGCAAATGAGGCGCAGGGCCAGGCACCCCTTCCCGCGGGTTGTGCAGTCCGGGGCAGCGCCGCCCGGCCGGAGGCGCCCTGGCTGCGGGTGTCTCGGCGAACACCTCGCGCCCTCCCGCCTGTGCGCGGAGCCTGGCAAGGGCAGCCGCGGCCCCCACGCGCTGGAGGTTTGGAGACCCAGGGCTACCTGGTACATGTACGAAGTTTACCAAAAGGGCCTGGGCTGCCACGGAGTCTGGGCTCTGCTTTGATTCACTTACGGAAAGGTCGTAGGGGAAAAAAAAAAAACTTAAAATTGAGAGTGTGGTGGGGACGTCTGGGAGCAAATGGTCATCCGGCGAATCCAAGTTTTACAAAGCGCCCCCTCTGCAACTCCGGCCCGGAGAGCAAAGCGTGCGTGTATGCTTGTGCGCGCGCTCCTGTGTCTCCGTGTGTGTGTGTGTGTGTGTGTGTGTGTGTTCGCGCGTGCGTGTGTGTTGAAGGGGGAGATCCCGATCTTCCCTAGGTTCGAGCACGCCCGGACTCCAGGCTAGGAGATGGGGAGGAGGAGGCAGCCTCCTCTCGGCTTTTTCTTTTCTCGGCGAGGCGCGGCCAAGTCAGGCCTCGACCCGGCCGCCTCGAACCCGGGCCGGAGAGCTGCCGGAGCCAGCGCGGGGAGGGGAGACCCCGGGGTCCCAAGCCTTGACGCGGGAGGTGCGGCGGCGCCTTGTGCCAGACGTGGCCCGGCGCTCCCGCGGCTCGAGGACTCGAGGGTGCGATCTGCCCTCGGTCGGCCCCGCGGTAGCCAGGCCCCGGGAGCAGGTACAGGTTGAGGATGGGGCAGATCTCAGGTTGGGTCTTTAGGAGTACGAGGGGCTTTGGTGCCCGAGAAGGGCTAGGCGCCTGCGGCTTGACGTCCTGCAGCCCGCGGAACCCGCTCTGCCCCTGACCCTTCCCCAGCGCAGCTTCCCAACGCAGGCTAGGAGCAGGGGGAGGAGGGAGTGCCCCTACATGGATATCGCTCCCTTCCCCCAATGTGAGCTAGGGCAAGGCTGCAGGCTAACAGGCGCTTTCACACCAGGTGGTCATCTCCCTTCACCAAAAGGTTGGTGGGGGGCGCGCTCCTTCGGGGAATTCTGGAGGCTTCTCGCATTGGCCAGCCAAGCGCAACACCAGGAAGAGAGCTACTGAGGGGCGAGAACCACACAGAAACGCATCCTGTGGAGGGAGAGTGAAGCACCCCTGTCTCCAAGGCCCACCTGAATACATCCCTTTCCCTTGAGGGATAGCCTCACAGGAAAGTTCCTTGCACAAATGCACACTTCCTTCTGCAGCCCTCAGTGACCCTGTGCCAGCCTTGTCCTACCCCACTTTCCCTCTTCGTTCCCTCTTTTCGTCTACAGACTTCCGGCAGACTTGCCATTTTTTTGTGATTCTGCCCACGGGTTAGGGAGCCTCTCAAAGCTTCTGATGACGAGCTGACCTGGAGCTTTCCCTGAAGCCCAGGCTCCTCCTCTCCCTCCCTCAGGACCAGTGGATCTCTAGAGCATGGAAACCTTCCTTTGGTAAAAGCCAGCTATTGGCTGCTTGGCATGGTCTAGGAACTTTCTCCTATTTCCCCACTTCATTTGCTGTGGTGTATCTAGAGCTTTTCCTGTTCCTTTCAATTGCCTTTTTCATATTGCAAAAGTTGAAGTCCTCCAGTTACTTTTTTATCAAGCAAATCTTGGTTTCTGTTGGTAGTGAGGCTATGTGTGTCTGCTGAGTATCAAGGGAGAGGCTAGGTCTTTACACCTAGAAGTGGTTTTCTTCTTGGGATAACTTGAACTTGAGATGTCATACTTGCCAAAGAACATAGGATGACAAATAGACTAACTTGTATTTGTGGATCTGTTTCTTGGCATTTGACCTGTGGATGCTGGAGGCATCTTTATTAGCATGTGTGTGACTTGGGATAGCCACCCAATAATGACATTCCTAATCATTTATTGAGAACCATTTAAGCTAGTTCAGCAACAGACAGTAGGTCTTAGCCTAAATGGCAATTTTCTGGCAGCTTATTCAACTAATGAACAAGCAAAAAGTTTAAGATATAATCGCTTCCAATATTTAGCTCCTGAATATGATAGTCACCACGGAAGGGGCACAGAGACCACACCGAAAGTAGATGGTATGTTCTAGGTTACTTTCAGAAAAGCAGTTTCTTTCTGGTTGTGCCCTCTCGTAATTAACGCACAAAATACATCAAAGAAACAGAAGAAACAGGCATAGTTCATAGATATTGAGTATCAACAGAATCATGGCCCTAAGTTTATCCTGACTTTTCCTATTATTTCAGGAAAAAACAGAAGTAACAAAGGCCTTGCTATTTTTTCTAACAGAAACATTCTGTAGAAACTAGGTATTCACCAAGGAGTAGGTCCCCCCTCAAGTAAACCTATGTCTCTGATAAAACACTTGGAGGGAAAGGAAACAATTCCATTATCATTAAGAAATATTTTAAAATGTCCTGATAGTTGACATTGGGTAGATAAATCTCAATCAACTCTAGAATCCCAATGAAAACATTCCGGTAAAAGCAAAACAATGTCACACTAGACTATACAATAGTGCCCATTATCCGTGGTGTCACACTTTATGCAGTTTCAGTTTCCCAAGGTCAACTGTGGTGTGGAAGCAGATGATCTCCCGTCTGGCCCATCATCAGAGAGTCAATAGTAGCCTAAAGCTATGTCACAGGGTTTACGTCATTCATCTCACGTCATCTCAGTTCCAAGGCGTTTTTATCACTTTCCATCATCACAAGAAGAAGAAGAGTGAATTTAGTGCAGTAAGATATTTTGAGAGAGAGAAACAATATTCACGTAATTTTTATTACAGTAAATTGTCATAATTGTTCTTTTATTATTAGTTACTGTTAATCTCTTACCGTGCCTAATCTCTTACCTAAACTTTATCATAGGTATACAGGCGTAGGAAAAAACATAGTATACATAGGGTTCAGAACTATCTGCAGTTTCAGGCATCCGCTGGGGGTCCTGGAACATATCCCCTGCAGTTAAGGGGGGACTGCTATAGTATCTTAAATGTGATCGCACATTTGGATCAATGTGGTTGGTTAACCAATTTATTCATACATGGCAGGATGGATAAATCTATTTCTTTTTCATGTGCAAAATTTTTCATTGACGTCTCTGATTTCTCTAAAATTGTGATTTTCAATCTAAGAAGTCTCCAGAGTACATGTATTTTTCAAAAAGTTGATTGTAACATGAACTCACATTCATTCATTCATTTCCTCATTCGGCAAACATATTTGGGGTCCTACCATATATTATGCAGTTGTCCGGAGTTGATTATATCTGGAGATTCATGCTCAGGACGAGGAACTAAGTTTTTGGTTTTGTTTTGTTTCTCATTTAAAGCCAAGGCAGGTAGTTATATAATAAGCATTTGATCTAAAAGTTTACATTATCTACTCTCTTCTGGAAAATACACCATCCCAAATCTGAGGGCAGAAGTTTTCTTGATTTTTCTGCTTTTCAGAGTATAGATTACTGGGGACAAAAATTAAGCCTGAAGAGATTTGTCGGTTGTTCAGTTTTAAGAACTTGTCGATCGTCCACAGCAGCGTTCCTAGAGAAAGCTATAGGAGTTGTTTGCGTTAACAGACAAAAGTAGATGACTCTTAATGTTCAAATTTAATTTGTTTCCAAAGAATAAAATCAGAAGGCAACTGAGTGTATAATTTATTATGTGTTTAGATAAATTATGTGCATTCCAGTAGAAGATTATTTTTTGAAAGAAATAAAAACTTGGTATTTAACATTCTTTTAGCCAGTATCTGAAAGATGTGGAGACTGTATGTGTGTATAGCATCATTACATTCTTGTCTTATTTTTAAGAATGCAAACAGTGGGGTGCCTGGCTGGCTCAGTCCATAGAGTGTGCAACTCTTGATCTTGGGGTCGTGAGTTCCAGCTCCATGTATGGTGTAGAGTTAACTTAAAATTTAAAAAAAAATTAATTAAAAAAAAGAGAGAGAGGATGCAAAAAGAAATATTTGTAAGTCTAATACTATTTACTTTTTAAATCCTTTTTTCTGGTCTAGAATAGTTATTTTAGTTTATTTGTTTGTTTTTGACCTTTTTAGCTTCCACTACTAGCCAGTCCTCGAAGTTGATGGGTTTTATTTCTTTCTGAATTTAGGGTTTACAAAGTAACAGCTTCCGTGAAAATAATAGCCTTTTCTGTAATGATTCTCTCCTCTTCTTTTTTAAATTTGCTTCCTATTCTTAAGAGAATCATTACCATGAATTTTCCCATAGATCCTTGATGGAGTTAATTGAATGTAGTGAGCAAGTGGTAGATTAGAACTGGGTCTCCATAGAGGTGGCCGGTGTAGAAAGCTTCTTTTTTGCTGGTGAACTCTAATAGGAGGAATTAAGTGGTACCTCTTGTAAAGCAATGTTACTGCTCTGTCTGTTTGGGCCCTCTAGTCTTTGAGTCATCTCTTTGCCAGTAGTGTTTTATCTCTTGAGTATGATTTGTGGGTCGTGGCACCCATGCATAGCCTGTGGTCTGTAGAGAGGCCATATTGATTAATGCCTTTGGTGCAAATTATTCAGAAGGTTATTATTGCTTTTTCATCCTAAAAACATCCAAACATTCATTCTTTACTTTCCAAATTTGATCTTTTTAATTTCCTTCACAGCTAAGATGATATGAGAGCCCCTTTGTTCTGGAGCTGCCGATTCTAGGGCTCAAGGTGTTTGTTTGTTCCACTTATGATTTTAAAGTGCCATAAATTCCTCAAACTAAGCCCCTCTAGTTTCTATAACATCTTACCAGCTTAGATTGTGTGATCTTGAGAATGAAAAAAAGAAAAGTTTCCATGAGATTAGGTAGCTATTCATATTATAAATATGACTTTATTAAATTTAACTGGCAAAGAGATCTATTGCAAGTAAGGAAGGTGAAAATACAGGCTTAAAATATCCAGGACTGAAAATAGAACATTTAATTTCTGATTCTCTCTGCAGGTGGGGTATGAAATAGAATGCTAGTGTTGCTGCTGCCAGAATGCTTATTTGCTTTTACACTTTTGTAAGGGATGTGGGCAGTGGAAAAGAACATTTACTGGAGTACAACAGAGTTTACGTAGACATCCATGAGGCTTCAGGAGGGCAGTATTTACCTTTCCGGAAGAAAGTGGGTCTCTTGATGCCAAAAAGGTATATGAGCAAGATGGCGAAATGAAAGGAGATGAGAATCCAGACACTCCATCCGCAGCCTTACCCTGTGACAGACCCAGAGGCAACTCCAAAGCCACCAGGGCAACTGCTTGTTCAGTTTGCCAAAGAGCCAGATGCTGTTGCTTGGAAGAATCTCCCCCACAGCTTGATGTCTGGGTCCTGTGATTGCCGTCCAAAGAACAGTGGTGGGGCGTGCTGGGGTGGATGCAATCCCTGCATCCCACTGCAGTGTTTTCTTTTTAGAAAGAGTCATTTTAAATTAAATAAGTTCTAAAATTCACACTTTTTTTAATGTAAAAAAGAAATTGGAGGACAATAGTACAAATGGAGGCTGTGTTTTTGAAAAAAAAAAAACCTCTTAAACTTTATTTTGCTTGTGGGTCATATTTACTTATCTCTTGAGGATCAGGATATTTAGAAAAGACAAAAGACCATCTACTATTCACAGTGATGAAATAAAAATACCTACAATCTAGATGAATGGTGATGCCGAGAATACTTATTATTTACGTTATTAACTATGATCACTTATTTATTTCAATGAAAGATAAGTAAGATATTCAATTTTAATATTAGTTTTGCAACAGAATTTTGATTGTGGGTGCCACTGAACATGTGTTTAAATAAAAAAGGCAATAACAAACTGATAGGTGACATTTAAGGGAAAAAATCATGCCTGAGTGTCTGATGAGTCACTAACATCTCTTCTTAAATATCAGCAGTATTGTCGCATGAACCAACATCTCTCCTTTTCAGAATGTGTTCATATTTTGTGCTGTGCTGTAGCTGAGTGCGTAGTAGCTGCCGTGTGTCTTTTGAGTCACTCAGACCACTTCAACAAATGAATGTAATCGGATTCCAGTGCACAGCCAAAATCTTTGCTCTTTTCTATGTAATCTCTTATTTTTGTAATTATAGGAATTTTTTTTCCTTTAATATTACCAGCCTTTGTCTAATAGCCTGATCGTAAGTGCTAGAGTGCCAGAGTAAATCTGTAATTTCTTTAATCATTGTGATCAATGTGAATCATGGCATGATTAATGCAGCCATGGTAATAGGTAATGGTTAAAAAGATAATCAAAATATTTGGATAGAAATAAGTTACTATAGAGCAGTGGGTCTTAACCAGGGATGGTTTCTGCCCCCAGGGGACATTTGGCAATGTCTCGAGACATTTTTGGTTGTCACAACTGTTATCCAGTGGGTAGAGATAATATTATTCTTACTTTCTGTAAAGTATACTTCTCATCCTCACTTCAGTTATTATTTAAGCACTTTGCTAGCCATATCTTGATGAAATCACTTAGCAACGTTGAGTTATTATGCTCTGTTTCATGAACAGGGTACTCATTTAGCAGGAAAAAACCAGAAATGCTGCTAACATCCTACAATGCAGAGAACAGCCGTCCGCACTCCCACAGCAGACTGTCTAGCCTAAAATGTCAAGAGGTACCAAGGTTGAGAAATTCTGTTGTAGAGAAATAGATAACATGTATAATAATGTTGACATTTAAACATTTTTGATGATTACCAAAATACAGAGAGCTATATAATATCACAAATCCATATAGTATTTGTTTTTACCTTATAGGTGATATGAAAAAGCACTCCCACAGTTAAACCATTTCACCCCAGGTGGGACTCAACCCACAATCCCTGGCTTAGGAGACCAGTGCCTTATCCATTAGGCCACTGGGACTTAACTATACTATCATTAATCCACATGATAAGTAAACAACAACAACAACAACGTCACTCAAACATATTGAAATGCCTTTAGGTTTGAGATCATATAGACGGGCATGCAGGCATAATATTATTCTTACTTTCTGTAAAGTATACTTCTCATGCTCACTTCAGTTACTATTTAAGCACATCGCTAGCCACGTGTTGATGATGAAATCAATTAGCGACTTTGAGTTTATTATGCTCTGTTTCATGAACAGGATACTAAATCAGCAGGAAAAACTGTACTAAAGAGTTTTTTAGTTTTTAATCTTTTTTTCTCTTTCTAAAAATCCTTTTTGGAAAATTTAGAAAATACATAAAAGTATAAAGAGGAAAATGAAAAGAATCCTTAATTCTACCACCTTAAGTTTTTAGTTTCTGTAAACTAAAGGTATTGATTTCTCACTATGGCAACAAATACTGTTTGACAAATACTTCATTATGCTTAAATTTTCATGATATTAACTCCCCTGTGGAGCAGGTGAAAAGTGAAATTTTTAGTCACTTTCATAATTGTTTTCAATATTAGTTCATTCCCCTGCTTTTGAGTGTGAATTTAAGTTTTGTTGTTTTTTTTTTTCCCTAAGTAATCTGTTCAGTTACACTAAATAGGAGGCATCTCTCCATAGAAAACCTTGCTTGGGCAACACTAGCATCCTGCCTTATCTGTTTTTACCTAACCTCTGTATGGCCTGTCTTCTAATAATTTTTTCTTAACTCAGATGTTTATGCTCAAGTTGGTTTTCAACTTTGAACTATTGTTCATAAGGTACTACTTTTGTCTCAGTTAAATCTGTGGGTGAAGACACTGCCACTGGACAAGACTAAGGCAGTAGTTAGTTACTAACGGGGGTTATGGGTCCTGGCAGGGAGACAGGCACAGAGTCCTTGTCAGGGGATGAAACCCAGACGGTAGTGTAGGGAGGATTGCCAGAATGGTAGGCCAGTCCAGGAGAGAAAAAGGACAGAAGCAAAAAGGACAAATTGAAGCTAATAGAATAATGCACAGCCTTTAAATAACAACTGAACAACAATGAGTTTGTATTATCATTTAGGCAGTTACATTCTTAGCAAGACTTCTGCTTTACTTAAGCCATTGATGTTTGGTTTCCTCCTTGGACCCAATTACTTCTAGTCAGGGAAGCAGAGGGGAGAGTGCATATGGCCCATAATTAACAGGGTTTACCTTTTTCTAGGATTTTCAGATAGGGACTAGTCCCCCAACCACCACCAATGTTGTCTTCTGCAGTTGATAATGGCAATCTTATGGAGCCCCCGCTCAATACAAAACAAGAGTTTCAATGAATAGTTTCTAGAACAGAACTACTTCTTTGCAAAGTAAATCTCACTCCTGTTCTTGGATGACAGGTGGCACATTCAACAGTAGTAGACCTGTCGGAGGTGTGTTTATTTATTTATATTTTTACATATTCTGAAGAACAGGATTTAGAAGTCTCCCCTCTTGTGTCCACCAAATTCAGGCACATGAAAAGGAACATAATATAGGGCTTTCTAAAGGTTGCAAAAGAGTCGTTTGAGGAGAAATAAAACCTACTGTGGAATGAATAATATTTCAGTTAGTAAAAAATAATATAAACATACAACTCAAGTATGAATCCTTACACGATAAAGAATGGATGAACCCAGGGTGCCTTGGTGGCTCAGTCAGTTAAGCATCTGCCTTCGGCTAGGGTCGTGATCCCAGGGTGCTGGGATCGAGCCCTGCATCAGGCTCCCTGCTCAGCGGGGAGCTTGCTTCTCCCTCTGCCTCTGCCTCCTGCTCCCCTTGCTTGTGCTCTCTCTCTCTACCACATAAATAAATACAAAATCTTAAAAAAAAAAAAAAGAAAGAAAAGAATGGATGAACCCTTCTGCCAGTAAGACTGTAGAATGACTTGTTCTGGTTCCCTTTGGGGTCTTTTTTCTCATCCACTGATAGTAGGTATCTGCTGGGCCTCCACTAGGTAATGTCTTGGCCACATCTAAAGTTGGTCCATGCCAGCCTAGCCATTTCTATGAATTACAGAGAAATTCCAGTCTCCGGGTGTCTCAAACTTGAAATTCAAAATCCAGTGTGGTGTGTCTTTGTGAACTTTATTTTTATACCTCTAATTATTTCTGTTCCTATTTATATGTGCAAACGCCAGAATGGGCTGCTCATTTAATTCTGTGTCTTAAAATTTTTATGGCTATTAATTATAAAATTCATTTTATTTTATTCTGCTGCTATAGAGAAAGAGGCCTATACATCCACCCCAATGTTGATAGGAAGAGAATGGTGACTCCTCTGGGACTCACCTAGAGGAGGTTTCCTTCTCTATCACTTATATGTCCTTGACTTAAGGCTGCTTGTCGTATTTTTGCCTGCACTTTCATCATTAACTAAAAAGGAAGCTAAGAACCAGGTGCCTCTCTATTAGGGTTTTGCTCTTACGTGATGCCCATTTATATGTGGTTTGTATACACAACACCTACCTTCTTCCCAGACTGCTTTAAAAAAGAAAAAAGAAAAAAATAATGGAACAGAGCATGCATGGTTTAGGAAGCACTTGACCCTCAGGACTGGGGCTGAGTATTAACAAGAGTACAGGACCTACTTTAGTCACTGTTTTTTAAAATACACAGGATGGGGCGCCTGGGTGCTCAGTAGTTAAGCAGAGCCTTCAGCTCAGGACGTGATCCCGGAGTCCTGGGATCGAGCCCCACATCAGGCTCCTCTGCTGGGAGCCTGCTTCTTCCTCTCCCACTCCCCCTGCCTGCGTTCTCTCTCTCGCTGGCTGTCTCTCTCTCTGTCAAATAAATAAATAAAGTCTTAAAAATAAATAAATAAAATAAAATACACAGGATATGTAGGACCCCCAGTGAACATATTATGACAGAAGTGTCTTATGAACATTTCTACGAGCATAGCACATAGTTAAAGTGTAAGTTTGTTGAACCCGAGGAAGAATAGCTAAAGTGATGACCAATTAATATCATTAAAAGCATCTATAGAGATTAGAGGAGGAATTTTGAAGGATGCTCTCCATGCCTTCTTTCTGAGATCAGAGATGATGAAAAAATGTAACATTGGAGCTATGTCAGCTAAACACACAGCTAAATATCCCAACTTAACCCAGCCCAGTATTAAAACACAGGAATATATTTACTGGTAGCCATTGTGGAATCACTGTGTTTGGAGATCTTTAAAAGAGATTTGAAAGCTTTGGTTAGGGGTGGTTGGGCAGCTCAGTCGGTTAAGCATCTGACTCTTGATTTCAGTTCAGGTGTTGATCTCAGGATTGTGAGTTCAAGTCCTGGGTTGGGCTCCACAGTGGGTGTGGATCTTAATTAAAAGAAAAAAAAAAGCTGTGGTATAATACTTTATTTATGCCTGCCTGGGGATAATCAAATGATTCCTTAAGTTTCTTTCGAGTTCTTATTCTTTGATGCAAAGATAATTTTTAAATTATTTTTATTAATAGCTGAGAGAAATATTTACTTCCAACTAATAAATCCTTGGAGGGTATTCTTGTGTTTTGAGGCTATGAGAAGTTTATGCCCTGGAATTCTCTCTCAAGAAAGCTCATAGTTGGGGTGCCTGGGTGGTTCAGTTGGTTAGCATCTGCCTTTGGCTCAGGTCATGATCTCAGGGTCCTGGGATCCAGTCCTGCATCAGGCTCCCTCCTCAGTGGGGAGCCTGCTTCTCCCCCTCCCACTGCTGCTCCCCTGCTTGTACTCTCTCTCTCTGTCAAATAAATAAGTAAAATTTAAAAAAAAGAAAAGAAAAAAGAAAGCTTAGAGCCTGAGGTTTCATAGTTCTTTCAAATTTTTTGGTATGTACTTTAGAACATTTTTCCTTGTGAAGCACCTAGCTAGCTCAGTCGGAAGAACACGCCACTCTTGATCTCAGGGTTATGAGTTCAAGCCCCACGTTGGGTGTACAGATTACTTTTAAAAAATTAATTAATTAAAAAAATTTTCCCCTTGTTCCTTATAGTCTTAGCACTATTTACTGTTTAGTTATAAACCTTTATTACTTGCCACAAGTTTTATTTTATCCTTCAGAGGTCAGCACAAACATTAAAAAAAAAACTAAACTATTTGTTATATGGTTTATAAAATTATTTTAAAATTGAAAGTTATTGTAACATTTTTAAAAAATTACTTTCATTGTTTGAATTGTACAGTAAAACTGACCTTTTTTGGTGTACAGTTCTATAAATTTTATTTTATTTTTATTTTTAAAAAAATTTTATTTATTTATTTATTTGAGAGAGAGAGAGAGAGAGAGAGCCTGAGCAGAATGAACGGCAGAGGGGGAAGCAGACTCCCCACTGAGCAGGGCCCGATGCGGGGCTTTATCCTGGAACTCTGGGATTCTGGGATCATGACCTGAGCTGAGGACATATGCTCAACCAACTGAGCCACCCAGGTGCCCCAAGTTCTGTGAATTTTTAAACATATCTATAGATTCATGTAACTGCCATCATAATTGGGACACCCTGAGCTCTTTTAACATCAGCTATCCTCCGTCTTTTAATAATTTCGCCACTGAAATCCATTCTCTAATGTAATTGCTCCTCAAGTTTATATCCAGCAAAACCCATGGTAGAATATAGTTACTGGAAAAAATGTAAAGGAATAAGTGTTTATCCACAAGAAAGTGCTTTACTCAAGATACTCTTTAAAAAATCCAAGTTGCTGAATTGGACCCATTGTATACAAATTAATTTTTTACAATTTGTTGTTGTCACAATGGTTATCATCATTAGTAGACAATAATACATGTCAGTGTGGATACCAATATTCCATAAGTCTGAAGACTTAATAGTGTTTCACAAGGTTTTTAATTTTTTAAATCTAATTTAAACTATGATATAAACTTACAATCAAATTATAACTTAGAGCATTTTTACCCATTTGCCTAGTGTAGAATGTATCTTAATTATATTTTCATTTATTATTTCTGTAAAAGTTGCTTAAGACAGATTGCAGAAAATATGACTTCTACCATAATCTATCAAAACAAAACAAACTCCTTACCATACCAGATTTGTATATCCTAAAAATACTATCCTCAAGGTGAAAGAAATGGATTTGAAGATTCTACCCATATTTTTATCATTGAATTGGATACAGCAAAAAGTGTTGGTCGTTTTGACTTGTGTAAACTTCCTAAGAGGAATTGGTACCACATGCAGTCTTTTATTTTATTTTATTTTTATTCTAAGTAAACTGCATGCATGGGGCGAGAACTCACCACCCAGATCAAGAATTGCACACTTTACAGACTGAACCAGACAGGCAGCCCCAGAATCTTTTTGGTAGGCACGAGGAGTCAGATCTTTCAGCAATGCCAAATTTGCCTGTTTGTAGATGTACCACCTGATAATTTGTTGAACCCAGTTTCTATACACATAAAGAAGTAATAATATAGGTAAAAATAGCACTGAATTTGGGGTGTGTTGCTTTTACAGACTGATGAAAATATGTGTTTGTAATTTTTTAGATAGCTAAGTTGAAAAAGTCAAGGATTTGTACTCCACTAATAACAGTCAACACACTGAATAGAATTCTGTTAAACATGCCCCTTTCTTTCCATCTCTTCTTCAGAAAGGAAGGTTATTATGAGACAGTAAACATAATAGGGTTAAAAATACCTGGAAATTTAGTACGTGGTGTCAGAGAAGATACCACAATAGTCAGATGTAATGAGGTTGGATTGTGTGTATTCTTCCAATTTGTCATTTCCTTTCCAAGCTATTATTTTACCCTACTGATAACCTCTCTTCAGTTAAAAAAAAAATTACCATTAATATTCACTACTTTTTGCAGGTTTTGAACAATTTTTTAATCCAACAAGCTATTTTACCTTACACAATAGATGTGGTCTTAGCCAATAATCTTCATTGTTAACAGCATCCAATGGCTTTTTAACAATTACATGACATCCATTGTGTTCCATTTTCTTTCTATGCCAGTAAATGCCTTCTAAAGCACTCCAACTAGTAAGGTACACGAAGTATCACTTTCATAAAGCTATGCTAGCTGTCTCTAATTCAATTATTCAACTCAAAGACTTCCTTCAATGCTGCAAAATTGTCCTGATACTTCCCCAGTTCTGATGTTAACCTGAGCTGTTCGTGGTTGCTTGGATTGTAAAGTGTTTCTTTATCTATTTTGCTTATCTTTTAAAACCATTTTGCTTGTCGTGAAGAAATGGTTTCCGATTTTTTTTTTTTTAATCCTGAAGATTGACCATAGGGATTATAAGTGGTTGTCATTTGTATATGTGTAAAGAAGAAATGACCATGTTGCAGGGGGAAATGTCGGCATCTCTACCGGTGAAGAAATCCATGATGTTAAAGCTCAAACTCTGTACCACCCATGCCACTGCTTTTACTGCTCACCACTTCCCAGTCCCTTATTTCTGGCGTGAATCATATGTGGGTCATTTGATTATTTACTTATTATCTCCAGAGGCTGGGGAGGCTAGGACTATCTGAACTCTAAATACACTCAAAATGCAATAAAGGCCAGAAGCTAGAGAGGATTAACCCCTCTACATTTCAGAATGATTGTTATATTTACCTTTCAAAAACCCATCCAGCTTCACCCCACAATTTCATCCTGGGGAAAAGTAGAAATGAGATTGGATACATTATCAGAAGAGAGTTGGTATATAGTTGTTTGTCACTAATCAGAAATCATTTGTTTTCATAAAATAAATTATTTGGAGTTAGTCTGTGATTTCTTTTCTCTTTCTCACTGAATTTTTAGGATGGAAGCCACAGATCCAAAATCTCCCCCATAGGGTCGATGCTACAGTGACTGAAATGATAAAATCATTTGCTGACATGATTTTGCCTTTAGAAAAAAAAATCCCTCAAGGTTGATGGTTATAACTCTCAATCTGGCTACACTACTGTTAAAATTTGAACAGTAGGCCCCTGGCATACCCACCACGGTCAACCTGCTTTTCTACCCACTGACCTAGCAAACTACCAAGTGGTAGTTCTTCACAGACTATATTAGCTAGAAATTCACAAATTGCGACATTCTTCTTGGTGAACAATGATAGTCATGCTAGCAGGATATTGGTGCTGCTCAAACAAATGTGGTCCAAGGAGCATGTATTTCGTGGTCCTGGGCCATCTTCTGAGTCTAAAAGACAGCACAGAAGAACCTAACCTAGATGTTTATTAAGGAAGACCACTGAGGAAGGAAGACTACCTGCATCTCTCTGAGTTAACTCGAGTGAGGTGCCAGTCTTTGCCCATTAGAAAGATCAGGGCTCAGGAAGTCCTCTCTAACCTGTTCTTGAGGTTATCTGTGGACACTTATCTCCTCATCTCTGCTTCATAGAGTGAACACACTTCCTTTCTCACCCATGTGCTATAGGCATATGTCATGTGGCACCTTGGACATTCAGTAGAACAGGGAGTAGATAAGCTGGTGAAAAAACTGGGACTTTCTGAAGAGATTGACAGCTTGTCTATTTATCAGACTTATTTAATTTTTATCACTCAGTCTGGGGTGTTCATAAACATGTTCAGAAAAGGGCCTGGGAGTGGACAGGGGTGGAGTCTGGTATGATGGGGGCATCTGTAAAGGGATTCCTAATTAAAAATAAAAAAAAGAAAAAGAAAAAGGGAAGGAAAAAATGGAAATTTCAGTTTAACTAACCCAACTAATTTTTTCCCCAGAAAAAGAAATGGGCTTAAGTATATGAACTATATTTAATATAGATTAGTATTATAAATACAGATTCAGTGGAAGCTTGAGACACTATAAGAACAAAGGAAACAGTAAGCACTATATTTAGTTATGTATAAATACTAGCTGAAGGTGAATCGTCTTATTGATTGAAGAACCATAGTTCCTAGAGTTGTTTTTTCTTCTGTGAAATATAAGACATTATTTAAGTCTGATAATTCATGCTTGGTTTCATTTCGTTCTTCAGCAGTTGCTTACTAAGTACCCGCAGTGAGCTAGAAGCTGTGGGGGCCATACTGAGCTATAACCCGTGGGAATACATTGAGGCGAAAGCCACCGTGCTGTCCTATCAGTCAGGGTGCTGACAAGCAATAGATGATAATTGAGGAGAGTTTAATGAAGGGACAACTTACAGAGTGTTGGCAGGGGTAAGGGAACCCAGCAGGGATGGTGAAGCTCCGTGGGGCTAGGAATCTTGGGGAGCCATCTCCACCCCTAACCCTGAAGGAATAAAGAGAAAGAGCAGTTACTGGAACCCAAGGCAAACTGTAACTGTGGTTATGGCTGCAGCTGTAGGGAGAGCCACCTGATAGGAGTTGTGGCCTTCATGAGAGGAATGCTGATATACCGTATCCCAGCAGGGAGGGTACCAGGCAACAAATACCCCCCTCTCTCCTCACACCTTCTGATTTCCTGCTGGTAATTGTCCTTGGTTAAACTCTACCCCAAACCAGAGAACAAGAGTCCATTGACAAAATCCACAAAGGTGAGCATCCCGGTTTACAAAAGAGAGTGGAAAAGGGTAGAGGATGGTTGTAGAGGGGCAAACAGCATACTCAGCACCCTGATCTTGAGATATCTATGCAAAGGAAGTTAACCACAAAATAAGGCAACAATACAAAAAATGTCCCAAGATAAATGATACGTGGTATAGACAATTGGTCCTAGGTGGGGTATGTGGTGTAACTCAGGGAAAACTCCTGAAAATAAAAGGAACACTTCTGTGATTGAGCCTTTAAGAATGGGTTAGGATTAGGTCAGCAGAGACAAATGTGGAGGATTTCTAGTTGGGGGGAGAATAATGGGAACAAATGTATGGAAGCAAAAATGAATATGGCATGACTGAGAGATTATATTCAACTGGCTGAATCACAGCACAGGTAGACAACACATTAAAAATGCCAGGGACTTTCTATGAGAATGGTGAACCACTTCCATTCATGAAGATGTTTGCATTTTTCCTGAGTGCCTGCTGTATGCCTGGACTCTGCAAAGCTTTTGGGCAAAAGAGGACATCAAAGATAGGCTACCTGGCCCTCAGGACCTTTCATTTTCATTTGCATTCACAGGAAATAGTGAACTAGTTAACCATAAAAAAACAAAATGCCAAAGTGAACGTGACTTGGGGTTCAAAAGTGAGGTCCAGAATGTGTAATTCCTGATGTGTATTCACTCATTTTAAAAAATTCATCCAACAAACATTTTTGAAGCATCCAGCATGTGCCAGGCGCTATCATGGAAGATATAGCCCCTCGAGGTGATTCAGATCCAACAGCCAACACTTGAGCGTTTGGCTCAGACCAAACCTCATCTAATTTAGGCAAGCGCTAACTGAAGTATACTCTTCCAAAATATACTCTAATAAATCCACAATAGGGGCTCACTAAATATTTGTTGACCAAATGAATAAGTAATTATAAAGAAGAATTGTTATAAATTTTTATGACATTTTGAAACAATGTGTAAGATAGGTGTTTACACTGATGTCCAAAATCTAATCACAGTGTGGTCCACTATGAAGGTGGAGACTTGTCCTGTCTTGTTTACTGTAATAATCTCAGCTCCTAGCATAGAGCCCAGCACAGAGCCGGAGCACGGTCTATATCTACTGAATGAACGCTGGGATAATTAAGAAATGAATGCATACTTGAAGCAAGTATTTCTACAGTGAGTTTGCTTGGGGTAGTGGCATCCTTTGTGTTGGGGGGGATCCTTGAGGGAATGTAGTTACCATTACAGCACATTAAGTACTCTTTCCGATTTGTAATGAGTACTTCTTGTAAATGCATTTTAACTTTTCCTCACTTTAATTACTTGTGAGTTCCAGATGTGCAGTTGTTTAAATAGTTTTGAATATAAATGGGGAAAATCATGTCCTGCATCACCTTTGAAAGGCAACACATGAGGGCAACATACTAAGGGGCAGGGCTTCTGTCTCTGGCCAGGGCCCAGGTGTGTATACCTGTGGTTGGCCTCAATGCCACTTGTACTTTTACCTTTGTTCCTCTCTTTGAGAGCTCTAACTTCTTTAACTACTGCCATTAAAATCATATTAAGTCTTTCTGAAGTGCTTCCCATAAACACTGAATGAGAAGTACAGCCGTGAGAAAAATTATCTACCTGTGTAGAATAGGTTATTACTTTGATTTGTAATCTGAGTGGCATATATTTTAGAGAAGTGTTGGGGAGGGCACCCTCCCCCCATGCCTCATGTACTCAACAAGGAGTGTGGCTTTTTTCCCCCTCCTATTGTTGTTTTAACCCCGCTGGCTTATTAATTATGATACCTGAGGGTAACTTTCTATTTACTGGCTTTTAAACATTGTATTTTTTATTTGCCATTGGACACAATGTTATGTAAATTACATTTACATAACCAGATTTCTCATCTGGTTGGCTTTGTTTAACAATTCTTGCCTCTGTGGGGATGAGACAGGAGATCTGAGGCTTTCAGTGTCTGAAAGATCTGCTGCAACCCAATGATGGGTAAGTTGCTCTCTGCACCCAATCTTCGTGTTTATATTTAGAAAGAAATAGAAAATGGTTGTTAGGGCTGAGGGCACCTTGCTGACCTGAAGATGGAGTTTGTGATGAGGCAGTTTTCAGAATCTCGTAGCTGAGATAGGACAAATTCTTCTCACTTGAACAAAAGATTATTTATGATGAAAACCTAACCCATATGCATTAAGACAGACTGAAATATGAAAGAGGTAAAGAAGTCTCAAACGCAGGGATGAAACAATGTTTTAAACATGTGCTAGGAATGGAATTATGCACATGCTACTTTGAGCTGAGTATGTGTTCCAATTTGTGAAATTCTTTTCTTGTTTTAAAGATTTCCGCCCCATTGTTAAATATACCTAGACAGCAATAATCAGATGTCTCTACCAGCATTCAGTTTCTAATTGTATATGTATATTCTAAGCAAATTTTTTTTTACTTCAGATTATGGAATTAAACTGGCATATTTAATTTTCTCCCCATAATGATTATTGTAGATGCTATATAAAAATAAAAGCAGGGGCGCCTAGGTAATGCAGTTGGTTAAGCGTCACCAACTCTTGGTTTTCCCTCAGGTCTGATCTCAGGGTTGTGAGATGGAGCCCTGCATTGGGCTCTATTCTCAATGTGGGGTCTGCTAAAGTTTGTCTCCCTCTGACTCTGCCCCTCCCCCACAGCCCCCCCCCCGTGGCTTCTCCCCCCCAA